>NC_060901.1:4031012-4078512 GCF_014805685.1 Silurus meridionalis | reverse complement strand
ATGGGAAAATTGGAGTCTAAGTGTACTGTCTAAGACTCCCACACATGTACTTCTGTCTGTTCAGATACTGTTAAAGAATTATTCATCACGGTGCACGGAAAATACTAATAATTACAGCAATTACATCAATGCTGAGCGAAAATGGCAGCGCACATCAGCGCAGTTGTCGAAAGAGCAAAGTGGCAGCAGGAAAACAGGAGCCCTGGCTGAACTAAGATAAACACATGGCAACCCGCGAAGTCGGCCAATTTAACCCCGCTCACGTCTTCTCTTACTCACGTGGCTCGTTAATTGGTGCGACTGGATGGGACGATGTGGCCCAGGCTCCAGGGAAACCTCATTTGCATCCCAAGCACTGGCGATACAGAGGAGGGGAGAATGAAAGAAATTGCAAGAGACCCCAGAACAGAGCCGGTGCTTTTAATGCTCTTTTTGTTTCTCATTATCTCGCCTGCAGCTGTTGACTGGTGTTTTGTAATTGAGTGAATAATCATTAGCTACACCGGCATTTCCCTGCCATCTTTATTCTTTTACGCAGTCCCCATCCCTTCTCCGAGGATGTTTTTTCGTCAATGGGAATTTACGAGATTTTGGAGCCTTGATTAAATCTCTTCGGATGAGGACGCTCTCCACAATCCACAGCTGTTCTCCTGAAGAAACAGGTTTTGACAGCATTCATTTAGCTAGACGAGATTGAGAAAGGACAAACAGAGTCTCTCTCTCGCTTTCTCTCTTTTTTTTCCCGCTTTTTCTTGTGCCCTCGGCCTGTTTTTTTGTTTGTTGCCATGGTTGGTTAACTTCGGAATAATTGAAAAGGTTCACATCTGGGCAGCTGTCATGAGTCGGGCGATTTTTCATCCTGTGAAAGTGTCACAGTGTGACGCTAATAAAGACGCGGGAAACGACACTGGAAATTCCCCTATCAGGCAAAGACGTGTTAATATTGCATATGTAAGCTAGGAATCCCCTTCCCTGATATTGTTTTTAACATAATTTTTTAGTTTTTAACAATTTATATTTATATAATTATAAGTAGATGTTCTATACTTTCATTATTTAGAAAGTGACAATTTCTCAAAGCCAAAATACAGTTTCTCGGGCGCGTTGTCTCAGCACCGCTGCTGCTAGGTGAATATGACGTATATGAATATGACGTACCGCTACACTACCCGATCGAGGCGTGTCCTGAGAGTCATGTAGAATACAGATTAACATGGCAGAGGTAGAGCTGTAACTTCCTGTAGACAGAACAGTAAAAAAGAACATCAGGGTTTATTTCATCTTGTTACTCATTATCTTTTTACAAAAATGGGGTGTCATATCGCATCGCATCAGTAGTTCATATGCATCTCTTTATCCTATTGTATCGTTGGCTCTGTATCGAGATGCAAATCGCATCATCCTCGGTTATGGAGATGCACATCCCTAGAGCAAACTATACCAAATTTCTGCTCTTTTCCCAGAAACAGCAAATTTAACTCCTCCAACCAAACTTGCATATGTCCTCAGAAACCTGTCCTCATAATGTCATTGTTTGAGATCCTAAAAGAAAACTGTAGCTTTTTAAGTATCTCAAGCTCTTCCCTACTGGCATTGCTTGCATGTCATAATCATAGTGTATAATTATCTTAACGTTGATACCCGAAGATGTTTTAAAGCCAATTTTTGGATGTTGACATAATGACTGATCCTCTAAAGGCGTGGATTCATTCTGCATTCATCTAGCATCACTAAATCCAGAGATTGTACCTTATGCACCTTCATAAGAGATTTTCAGAAAGAACCTGTCGCACAGGGTGACCTGTAGAGTGGCTTTATGGTGATCTGCAAGGATAATGACATCGTTTTAGGCATCGTGGAGGAAAACCAGACACCATCAAACACAAAGCTTACCAACAGTCTAGGGCCTGGGGACCTCAGTTTTCCTAGTTTAAGCCCACCTACACATGGGGGTATAAGGAGAATAAGAAGAGAATGTCATATATTAACTAGCTCCCTCATCCTTTTACAATTCCTTTTCTATTCAGCGTCATGGTAACCATATGTGTCCTGTGTGACTCATTAAGGAGACACACTCTCCAGGGTGCGGTAGGAGGTCGGCACACATATATATACACACACACACACACACACACACACACACTCACACATGCACACACTCCAGAGATACCAGCCATCAAGGTAGCATTTAGGATGACTAATTAGGACAGATTCTTTGTCAACCACAGGTTCCGGTGATTGATGAACGATTCAGTCTGTGTTGAAGAGACTGAGACAGAAGGATAGAGCGAGAGAAAGGTAAAGTGGAAGATAGAAGGTAAAAGCGAATCAGATGCTGAGATAAAGAGGCAAAACAAGAGTAGGTGACAAAAAGAGGTGTGCGCTCTTCCATCGAGAGGGGAGACGTCGGCGTCCGGCTCATTGAATAAAACATGAGGTTCTTCATTAGTGCTGACAAAAGGACAGCGAAAAATCCTTTGTGCCTTGCATTCATCAACTGGTACAGGTTCCTCCGTCTTTCTACCTTCCTAATCTTGCTTTTTTTATAGAACTTTGAAAGACTTTTAAATGGACTTGTAGGTTTCTTATTCAAAGCATAGCAGGTAATAACTTCATGCTGTGCAGGTGAACTTCAACCCCCAGGTTTGCTGCTTTGTGATGAGGTATAATTATGCAGTGAGACAACTTGAATATACTGTTCACATTTACACCTGTGACTCTTATTTTCATTTAAAGAGGTCTTGGAGATAGGGAAGAACAATATTGTTGATCTAAGACACAATAGACAACTGCTTTCATACAGATTTTAGGCCGAAATATCTGACACAGTAATCGCACATGCATGTGATTTCAGATTAAATAAAGGTAAAATATAAGGATTAAACCATGTTTTCAAGTTACAAGTCTCACATAAATCCTAGTCGAATTCAGAATTTCATGTTGACACCAGACCCCAAAGCTTTAGATTTTAGAGTTCTGGGATTTAATCTTTTTTGTAGAATCCAAGTCAAGTTTATGATGCATATTTGACTTGAATTGACATGGATTGACATAACTTGGCATGGATTCTAAAAAGTAAAGGTTGAGGCCCAGAAATCTGGAATCTAAATCTTTGAAGTCCTGGGCCCTATTCCATGGAGTACAGAATTGGTCAATCCCAGAGTTCCAGACCATAGACCTAGTTAAGCACCAAGGTCCCAAGGTACACATTTTTATGTATTATTAAATCCATGTCAAGTTTAGAGTCTTAAGATGCAGAGTCGGGTTGTAGAGATGCAGAGTCTGAGTTACGGCTAATCCATGCAGTACATGGTCTAGAGTCATGTCTACAGTCTCTTTCAAATTTAGCTTCAAGACAAACTGTCTACTATAAGTCCTGTATAAGTCCAGAGTTCCAAAATATAATGTCAAATTTAAAGTTCCAAGCTGAACAATCCATAGAATTAAATCTATAGTCTGTTTATTGTACATTGAATCTCATGTATCCAACTCATCTTGACTCAAGAGTCTGTTAAACTCAGATTCCCAGAAGTCCAAATCCATGTTCCCAAGCTATGAATCTAAGTTGTCAATCAGTCAATCATTTCCAGTAGAATCAGTCACTCCCAGTGTTCCAGACCATAGACACAGTTAAGCCCCAAAGTCCCAAGGTATAAAGTTACATGTATTATAGAATCCAAGTCAAGTTTAAGTAAGATGTAGAGTCGAGTTGTAGTGTCTGAATTAAGTCCTGGGCCCTAATCCATAGAGTACAAGTAATGTCAACAATCCCAGCTTGTAAAGACTTATTCAACTCTAGCTTCCCAAGGTTTGAAGTCTGAATCAAATGGTCTACTATAAGCCCATATAATGTCTGTCAGGATTCGCAGGTTGTAGGTCTTGAAGCTGTACCAATCTCTAGACTGCTGTAGAATCAGGTTTGAGCACAGAGATTTAATAGTGTCTGAGTCAAACCCAGAGTCCCAAGCTGTACAATCTACAGTATAGAGTCAAATTTATAGTCTGTTTAATTTTTATTTAATCTAGTATTTTAAGATCATCCTTGATTCAGTCAAGAGTCTGAGTCAAGATTAATATATGTAAAGACCGAATCGAAGTTCCTAAGCTATTGAATCTAAGTCTAGGATCAGTCAATCACTTCATATAGAATCAGTCAATCACTTCCTGTAGAATCAGTCAATTCCAGAGATCCAGACCATGGACATAGTTAAGCACCATATTCCCAAGGGATAGAGTTACATTAATACCTACAAATTTATACGCATAAATGCACTAGAATTCCAAGGTATGGAGATATACAAGTGACTGCCGTCAAGTTGAGCCTATGCTATAAAATCTAAGGCAAGTCCAGAGTTCTGATTCCGAGACCAATGTGTTAAATCAAGCCCTGAGCTTTAAAATTAGGTATAAGTATAATCTTGGTCAAAACCAAGTCTGCATAAATGGAGTCGATCCCAGCATCCAAAGTGGTACTTAAGAGTCCCAAGCTGCAGAGTTTGAGACCAACTCAGAGCGTAGAAGTTTCATAGGTTTTGATACAGTTTAAGAGTACAGGGAGCATTAGTGTTCACTTAGATTTTGCGTTTCTTTGCTTTCCAGGTGACCACCAGATTGTGCAACTCTACCTCAAGTCCAAAGAAACAGGTCTAGCTTTTGCCAACACCAGCTTTGTCTTCTACAACTGCAGTGTCCATAAATCGTAAGTACCTTTTTATTAGGTTATTTGACCAGCTTTGGATTAGTGTGGTCCAAATCCTCTTTGCTCACAGCCTCTTTTTTCACCCTTAGATGTCTGTCTTGTGTCGGAAGCCCATACCAATGTCACTGGTGCAAGTACCGTCACATCTGCACCCATGACCCACGCAGCTGCTCTTTCCAAGAAGGACGAGTCAAGCAGCCCGAGGTGAGCCATGATTATTATTTAGCCATTATTTAGCCCATTTTGAGTGCTTAGTGATGTTTAAACTTGAGAAAAGCTGATAACACATGGGTGCACCATAGGCACCAAAAATTCTCAGTGTATCATTGTATCATTGTTAAAATCACAAATTTCCCAAAGTCTTTGTGGATTGTTTCTGGATCCACTTACTTCTGATAAGCTCGTAAATTTATTTGTAACTTTAAATTGGTGTCTCAACCAGAAAGATTTTCCATCTTGGTGCTCCTGGCTCTAGGAGCAGGAACTCCATGAATTTGAGTTGATACAGTCTCTCGGACTTGTTTGCCTACTTGTCCAGATTACACGTCCTATTCCCTTTTGTTCTTGTTCCAAGCGTAGGAGCAGGCGTAATGCTATGTAAAGCCTCAGTCTACCCCCTGGGGTTGCACGTTTCAGTCAGATGCACATGTTTGGTTTTAACACTTAGCATTTATTAGCATCTTTCGTTAATGGTTGTTTGCATTTGCTTTCGTAATTATTGAGCTGCCCACGCCGTCAATATTGACCGAGCTAATATTTGGCTTTTTTTTGTGTGTGTGTTTCGAACAACTGGCTTACAAATTCAGGGATTGGACATTATTGCATATTAATGACGTTTTCTCCACATAGTTTTGTTTGACTGCTGTTTTAGGCTTGGTGTTTCGACTAGCTAATGAGTTTTACTTCGGATTTCATTAATCTGCGATACTGCCGAGGTCGCAGAGGGTGTTGGAATTCTCGTTGCGGTGTTCCAATTAATGAGTTGGGATGTTTACCTTAGAAAGTTGACGAGTCAACTTTGCTTATAGGAACAAGCTGGCTTTTTGCGCTGACCTTCTGAGGACGAAGTTCTGCGCTATATTCCACGATTGGGGAATAATCCGTTTGTGCTTTCAGAATGGCTGATGAAGTCAGGAACCTTTTTGCCTCGACACGCTCACACGTACACTTCCAAAGCCTGTTTGTTTTCAATGCTAAGGCACGTACATGCTGATGGGGGGCTAAGCTGGATGTACGAGAGCTCCCCAGTCTTCAAACACTTTGCATTTAAATATCCGATAAAAAAGATCACCTCGTCGTCAAAGTCCTCACACGCCGTAAAATACGTCTTCCCATTTAACAGAATTGAAAGGGCTCGGAAGATACGGTAGAAAAGTTTGAGATAATGAACTGAATTAGAACTTTCCTTTACTGGATTCATTTCCACCCATTTCTCTTAATCTGCTCCTGCCAGTCTGCCTTTCGTTCTACTCTGTTAGCTCTCAGGATTAGTGCGAATGTTGAGAGTTCGACACACTGTTTTTGTTCGAACCTGAAGTGCTTTAGCGTTGCTTCCCATATTCGTCACGTTAAAGTTGAGTCGGCGTTGGAGTTGGCACTTGTCGTCGTCCTCGGCTAGCCTCTGGCAGAACATGCCATGACTAAATAACACATCTGTTTTGGCCAGACACCCAGACTTTTTTTTTTTGCAGGGAACAAGCTGCGCCACCCCTGCTACTCCTCTTCCATACCAATAGACCCTTTATCGGTTAGAAATGTTGATTGTTTTTTTGTGGGCGGAGCTTAGGCGGATGCAGAAAGATGCCCCTGATGCGTCACTAATGCTAGCTATTAGGTTTTGCTAGTTTGTTTAAAAAAAATTTTTGGTCAAAATCCAATTTTTTTTCATCCCTTACTGTCATGGACCGCGAATGTTATTTCAAAAAGTTAACTTTAACGGACAGAAGCGTACACAGAATTGGCACTACAGACTATGTACATTAATACACATGAATACACACATGAAAAATTAAAATGACCACTTGCCTAATATTGTGTTGGTCCCCTTTTGCTGCCAAAACAGTCGTGACCCATCGAGCATTAACATCAATAATTTCTTCAGCAGTTTAAGCTACAGTAACTTGTCTGTTGGATCAGACCACACGGACCAGCCTTCGCTTCCCACGTGCATCAGTGAGCCTCGGCTGCCCATGAACCTGTCCCTGGTTCACCACTGTTCCTTCCTTGGAGCACTTTTGATAGATACTGACCACTGCAGACCAGGAACATCCCACAAGAGCTGCAGTTTTGGAGACGCTCTGACCCAGTCATTTAGCCATCACAATTTGTTAAACTCTCTCAAATCCTTACGCTCACCCATTTTTTCTGCTTCTAACACATCAACTTTGAGGACTTGCCACCTAATATATCCCACCCACTAACAGATGCCATGATGAAGAGATAATCAGTGTTATTCACTTCCCTGGTCATAATGTTATGCCTGATCTATCTACAGAAAAAACAAAGAAGAGAAGTAGGTGTTGAGGAAAAGTGAGGAAAAGAAGAACAGGGACGACGAATCAATCTTTCAGTTCTGCCTCAAGTCTTCTTCTGTCTACTCGCAGGCCTTATTGACGGGAGGTCTGTGTGTGATGGAGGTTGTGAAAGTATGATTTCTGTAAGACATAACTGCCTTAATTTCTATTTTGGTCTGCTTGGCAATGCAGCAGCTAGTGGAAAGGATTGAGGATGGAGTTACTCTATGTTTGGAGTATGGGAAGAAGAATGGGTCAGATATAGAAAGCAAAAAAGAAAAACAGAGGATGGATGAGGTGATTGCAGCATTGGGGAGAATAAAATGTAAAAGCACAGTGAGGGAGGGAGGGAAAGAGGGAGGGAGGAAAAGAGGGCAGGCAGGATGGATGATTTAAAAGGATCAGAAGCTTGCAAAGCACGACTGGTAGTCACCGAGACAAAATGAGTCATTCCTGTACTGCCTGCATCAGACACAGCCATCTTTTGCACGCGTACACACACCGATCACGCTCTAATTATGGATCTGCCCATCTGTGCCAGATCCAGTCAGTGTGCCAAGGCTTTTTCTCGCCCTCGCTCTCTCTCTCTCTCTCTCGTTCTCTCTCTCTCTTCTTTCTGCCTCCTTCTCACACCTCACGCTGTCATTCTTTATCGGATCGAATCGATTTCCCCCCGTCGTCCGCGCTCCTCTCTGCAGCGAACACGTGCGAAGATTACTGTCTGAATCGTTCCACCTTTCCTCCTGTTCACAAGCAAACGAAGATGCACCTCCTCGATCGGCAAAGACCTTACAGTGCAAACATACACAATCCCCCCAGCTGTCCTTTCTCTTAGAAATGTCATTATTAAAATCATAGTTTTATCCTTTTTTTTAAAACGTGTATCATCTTTTTCTCGTTTATGAGCAGCCTTGAGCATGTGTCAGACTTTCAATATATCATTGTCAGACACTGTCAAGACATGGAGCTCCTCGATGTGCATTGCGATATTAGCTTTGATTTATTTATTCATTGGGATGCCAGGAAGGTTCTGGGATGTCTTTCGCTCCAGGGTGGTGAAAATCAATTCTGGCTGGACTGAACAGATTCGCCGCTTAGCTTAGTGTCTCCGAGGAGTGGATGTGACAAGGAAAACATTTCCACATGGACTGTATCAGGCTCTGGTCCGATTCTGGATAGAGACAGGGATAATTCTTCATGGTTTGTCAAGACAAGACACTTTTCTTGTCATTCCAAAAATACATACATTGATCAGGCATAACATTGTGACATTATAACATTATGAGCAGTGAAGTAAAGAACAATGATTGTCTCTTCATCGTGGCACCTGTTAGTGAGTGGATAGGAGAGTGGATAGTGGATAATGAGTGGAAGCAACAAATGAAGTTGACGTGTTAGAAGCAGGAAAAAATTGATTTTAACGCGTTTGACAAATTGTGATGTCTAGACGACTGGGTCAGAGCGTCTCCAAATCTGCAGCTCTTGTAGGATGTTCCTGGTTTGCAGTGTTCAGAGTCTATCAAAAGTGCTCCAATAAAGGAACAGTGGTGAACCAAGGCTCAGTGATGCACGTGGGGAGCGAAGGCTGGTCTGTGTGGTCTGATCCAACAGACGAGCTCCTGTAGCTCAAACTGCTGAAAAAGTTCATGCTGTTAATGTTCAATGGGTCTGGACTGTTTTGGCAGCAAAAGGGGGAGCAACACAATATTAGGCAGAGGGTTATGATGTTATTCCTGATCTGTGTATAGCAGTACACATTGAAATTAGACAATGTTTTTCCAAGACCCTGGTGCTACATCCAGCAACATACAGCTACACAACATAACAAAACAGAGCTTTTAAGGACTAAAAGTAAGTTGTCCTAACCTCATAAAGTGCATAGTGTTAAACCTAGTGCAAAATATGCTTGCATGTACAGTATCTGGGGACTCAACTCCGGTCTTGTTGGTTCTTGTAAGATCCTTTTTGATTAAAGCCATTTCCCTGAAGCAACACATCTTTGTTTTTTGGGGGGTTTTTTTTAGGTTTTTAATGTCAAACCTGTTCCTGAGCAGTAGCCTTGAAATGGGATTTCCATACTGTGATTAAAAAAAAGCTAAAAGAAATGGATATTCTATAGTAAGTCTCTTGCTTTAAGGGAATCTATAAAATCTGTGGTCATTAGTTTGTTCACCGACAGCTGATTAATGGCCGTTGCTATATTTTATTTTCCTTCGATGAAATTCTTACAGTCAGAAGATTTCAGACTCTTTTCTGCACTGTGACTTCTTCTACGACGGGCGTTAAACCAAGAAGCAGTATCAGCGCTGCAATATGGTGACGCAATTAGTGCAACAACAGTGAACCACCTTCAGGTTGAAACCTAGAGTTCGGTTTTTAGAATTGGAAGCCCATGACGTCCTCTTTTGTCCTGCTGTGACTTGCTCCAAAATTCATGCTATTCATCGTTTTTGTTTGCTGCTATCCATCTTTAGCGAAAGAACTTGTAACGGATTGATAACTTAAAACTCTTTCTTGTGTGTGTCAGTTTTTGTCTGTCCTACAGTCTGACATTATGACAACTGAGATCCTTCAGTGTGACATGAAACAATCGGACGAGCAACAATCGGAAAGGACTAATAAAAATCACACAGTGTGCCCCCGTGTAACTTCCTGAACTTCCATCAGTGCTTGGAACCTCAAATGCATTTTCTTTGCATGAACCTCTAATTGCATTTTATTTCTTTTTTGTTTAAAGTAGGTTTTTTAATAATGCAGTTCATTATGAAAAAAGAAAAAGTATATATTTTCAGCTCTTTTCTATTTCTGCGACAGTTCCACAAGGGTTCTTCGAATGGTTAATGGTCTAAAATTAGAGTCTTCCACGCTTCCCCCAAATGGGACAGCCTGAAAACCTATTTAGGTTAAAGCATTGAACCCTTTTAACCCATTTTCTCCCAATTTGCTTGTCTGCCAAGCAGCTAGCTCGTTCCTATAAAACAATTGATTACTGTCACTCTGTCTGACAGGGGAGAGAGTAAACATAATTATCTGTCTATGTATCTATGACCATTTCAAATTGTATAACAGGACCTTTCAAAATAGGGCAAACTCTATACTACTAATACCAGTGATCTTGCTGGCGCTAATATGCAAAAATGGTGCAAAACTTGGAGACCATTTTGTGCAGCTGGGGATGGTTTCTGATCAACGGCCTGGAGATCCATTAAATTAGGATTTGGATTTCTACTGTAGTTAATGTCAACAGTCACAGGACTACAGTTTGCATATGATCACTATCACTGCACACCTTAACATTGTTTATCTGTAATAAATGGACATTTGGTACCACCCAGATGAGGATGGGTTCCCTTTTCAGTCTGGTTCTTCTCAAGGTTTCTTTCTTATGCCATCTCGGGGAGTTTTTTCTTGCCACATTCACCACTGGCTTGCTCATCAGGGACAAACTTACACAATAAGAACCATCTTATACATTCTTTATCAATCAACAATGTTCATTGTTGAAAGCGCTATAGAAATAAAATAATAGTACATTTTGCCATGCGGCAGCATACATTTTTTAGGGAGATGGTAGCTTAATGGTTATAGCATTAAACCTTGAGGTCATGAGTTCAAATCCAAGCACCACCAGGCTACTATTACTGGGTCTCTGAGAAAGACACTCAACTGCTCAGTTGGATAAGGGCGTCATTCAAACATCTTAAATGTAAATGATTTAACTTTCACTAGCTAGGATGTGGTTTTATCTGAAAAAACAGAACTTTCCAGGTTTTCCAACAAGCCTGTATGTATCTGTATACTGAATCCTTGGTTGGTGCTCTTGATACCCTGGAAAGAGGGCTAAATACACCACAGTTGGATTGCGCTCATACCCCAATGTCAGATGGAAAAACATACTTTATTCATTACTTTTTTGGTTGTACCACTGATGCACTGATATTTCTTTATTATGTTCTGTCCGTGAGTCCCAAGAGCTTACTGAATATCTCCTGTCACTGGCTTTGAAAGACTTAATAACTGAAATCTCAATATTAAAGTCTTCCAAGTTGGTGTCAATCACTTGGGCGAATAAAGCTGCGAATCTGAAGGATGGTAGACAGGGAGCGGGGGACTTGTTCCCGTAGAGGAGAGGTGAAAACGATATGACAGCAAGGAAACAACAAAAAAAACCATATGTATTATATCAGCATAATGTGGCTGTGAGTTCTAGAATGAAGTCTGATAAGGGATCAGAGAACAGCCTGAGAGATATAGCATTATAACTACATAATGCAAAACGTTAGGAAACATTAATTAACTATGTTTTTGATTGAAGAGTTCCTTTTTCTACGAAGGGGCCAAACATTTGATTGAGGGCCAGGGCTAAAAATAACTGTTGCATTGTACCAAGCATTACATTAAAATTATGTTTTTTCATAATAATTAGTTCAAAATATTACAAAAATAAATGAATATGGGGTCTAGTTCAATGGGGGAACAATTCAAAGGTCAACACGGGCCAACTTTGGTTTGTGAGCCCTAGCCAGACATCAAGGTGCAAAGTCGAGCGCAATTGCGTTTCTCCAGAGGCACAGGTTTAGTGCACAAGTGGCAAGAATGTAAACTATCTGTGATACAGTGATAAGAATGAATAAATAACCAGACATGACCAGTCTGGTTAATGCACAAAACTAAGCGATTTAGTTGTTATAGTCGTAACAGCTTAGTAGGCTTTTCAGCATGGTCAGAGTCAGTGGAGTAACCTGATGGCATGTGGGGGAAAAGCTCTTGCTGGGACTGGTAGTTTTGCACCACATGCTACAGCAGCGTTTTCCAGAGAGTAGAATTTAAAACAGGCTGTGGGCTAAATGGGTAGGATCTTTGACTATCATGTCAACTCTGTACAGACAACATTCATTGTACAGGTCCTGTGTAGACAGCAGTAAAGCTCTGATGAGTTCCTTAGCTCTCCATACTTACTGTAGAGTCTTCTGGTCAGAGGCAGTGCAGTTACCATATTGACGAGGTTAATCTAACAACAATTACGTATTTTAGTGCTCAGAATTAAGGCTGAATCAAGAAGCGATCTCGTCTTGCCATCATGGAAAACGTTGAGTTTATTCCCATGTGTAGTTTTAATTCTGCTCGTGGGCGCTGAATCGGACGAGGGGTGAGGGGTGAAGAATGGCGCGTTTTCGTGCGCGTCTGTGTGCGAGCGCAAGCATTTTAGAACAACAATTATTTGAGTGGGTGAGTGTGTTTGTCTGTTTCTGCATTTTTTAATGTCAGTTTATGAATTTTAATGCGAGCCGTTGTGTGTTCAGGGAAGAAGAACGTGGATGTGTGTGTACTGTATATGGGTGGGGTGGGTTGGGGGGGTGTACATAATTGCGATAATGTTAAAGCGGTAGAAATCCCTGGGGCTTGCACAATTGATTGAGTATGCAGATTGTAACTGAATAAAAGACGGTTGTTTAAACAAAAAGAGGAACAGTAAGACAAATTGCAGCATTTTCAGGGGCCAAGCACCCAGATTTGATTAGCTGCATATTCACAGTGACGTTACAGCTGTTGCCTAAGCGATCAGACGAAAGCATAACTTTGGGCAAAGAGATGTGAAGTTTTACTCATGATGTGTATGATTTGATGATGGACAGTGATGGAAGTCTCAGAATGTGGAAAAGTGGAAAGGTCCAGATCAGCCAATGGGAAGAGTCGTCAAGAAGATGTGAGCCAAAGACTGGATAATGTTGCAACAAAGCTCAGCAATTAAAGATTGACTTTCACACAATCCATTTTTTTTCTGGGTGTTTTCTGGGAGGCACAAATAAGGAAGTGGTTGTGTATAATTGAAATAACAAAGCGCTTAAGTCGGGACTTTTGGATCCAAATAAAGTTTCACACCTCAGCTTTAGCTCCTGCTGAAATCCACACCAATCATAAGCCTCTTATCAGTGTAAGCCAAGAGCGGCGGGACGCGACAATGCCCTATATTCAGAAAGCGATGAAGTGACATCTATGATACACTTCTGAACTGTCAGAAGCATCTCACGCACCTTTCGTAATTGCGGACGCGATTGCCGTCATTAACAGCTAACGGAAAGCGAAAAAAAAGTACCTGTCAGAAACCGAGGGAAAGATCGCAGTGTTTATGCCGTCACACTAATTCTGCTCTGAGCATCCTCGAGATAAAGAACCCGGGAATCCTGACAGCTACAGATAAATACCTGGAAAAGCTTGCAGACATAATAGTTGGTGATGGGCTCGGAGAATAGATGGGGTTGGCATAAATAATAGCACCTGTGCCGCATGGGAAGAGTCCAGCAGAGATCCTTGGAGAGGATTAGATGCTAGCGTTCGCCAAGTTCTAACGTGAGGTACACGTCTGGCATTCTCAAAAAAAAAAAAAAACAGCCGGCTGAGGGTGCAGCCAAAATTCCTGATTAATTAGACACTAAAACCATTAACCCTCATGTAATCCCATGTGGAGAAACCGTCTCTGGGCGTTTACACACTACACAGAACCCATGCTGAGTTAGAAAAGAATAATCACAGTTGCAACCTATAGACCTGAACGTTAGAAGGATTTACACCAGAGGTCCACAACCACCAGGTCATGACATGGTACTTGTCCCTGGTACTGGCGTCACAAGAATGTTCTGGAGAAAGTTAAGGATTTATGGGTTGTGTTCTAGAAAAAGGAGCTTAAAGGCAAAAACCAGATTGATGTGAGGCCGAAGAAAATCTTAAGACGTCTTCATGGAAGAACGTGCCAAAAACCAGTGCTATGATGAATGCAATTAGGTCATAATTATAAAAATAAATAAATAAATAAATAAGTAGTTTCTGTAAAAGTTTTCTGGGGCTCACACAATAGTCGATGTGGAAAGTTTATTTAATTAAAGTGAGCATACCCTAAGTGTAGCTTTTAGAAGCAGGATTTACCCAGAAGGCACTACATGGTCTGATGTAATCACTTTTAAAACCATCAATAATGTATAAAAACCCCGACGTCATTCGATTTGCTACGTTCACGTCGGGGTTTTATGTAGTCCAATACGATTAGTTCAGCTGACATAACGTCGTTACGAGCTGCCTTTTAGTAAAGGCAGCCGAGAGGAGACTTGATATCCTATAGTTAGGATTAAATAGTTCTTGCTGCCAGGGCTTTTTAGAAACAATGCTTCCTGTAGTATCGCACTTCCTGAGCTTAAAGATGCCACTTGTGTGATGTGCTTGAGGTAAAAGAGATCAAGAACATTTTAGAGATGCAGGACATGTGTTATGGAGAATTTTAATAAAACCATTGAAGCATGATTCAGTAGAATTCAGTAGGGAGTAAAGTGTAATGCAAATACATGAAAAATACATACATACATACACACAACTATCTATCTATCTATCTATCTATCTATCTATCTATCTATCTATCTGTCTGTCTGTCTGTCTGTCTGTCTGTCTGTCTGTCTGTCTGTCTGTCTGTCTGTCTGTCTGACTATATTTGTGTGTATGTATGTATTTATGTGTCTATCTATCTATCAATCTGTCAGTCTGCCTGTCTGTCTGTCTAAACAAATACATTAAAAATAACTAATAAATAAATAAAGTGTGCCATTAAACAAGGCAAAGAAAATAAGTTCTTACTATAGCAACAACAACGGCATAAACTTGTAAATTTATGAACATCTTCTGGCCAATCAGAATCAAGAATGTTCTGATCCTCTCTGATTCGAGATTGATGCTAATTGGCTGGTCAGTCATGTGAGAGAGAGAGAGAGAGAGAGAAAGAGAGAGAGAGAGTGCATGTGTGTGTGTGTGTGTGTGTGTGTGTGTGTGTGTGTGTGTGTGTGTGTGTGATATAAGATATGTGATAAAAATAAAAAATAAAAAGCCGACAAGATGTGAATGAAATCTAAAACTCGGAATCTCAGAGCGCGTGTCACAATGAAAGATGATGAGACTGATTTTGTACTTGGGTGACTCACCATGTTTATCCCGCTCATTATGGATTTCTGTGACTCTGAGTGTGTGTGTGTGTGTGTGTGTGTGTGTGTGTGTGTGTGTGTGTGTGTGTGTGTGTGTGTGTGTGTGTGTGTGTGTGTGAGGTTATCAGCAAGCTTCCTGTTTTGTGCTCAATTGAAGAAGTCTGCAATGCTACTTCACAAGAACTTTCTTAAAGCTACCTTTCTCATTAGAGGCGTTTAAGATAAAACTTCCATTTTCGGTACGCTGACAGAAATGGCCAAGCTGAACACGTAAACAGCCGTCCTTATACTCATCCTTTCCTGCTCCGTCTTTTACCTGATCTATAATTGCTTTTTTAATGCCATTGTTAGACTTTTTTTTTCAATATGCAATCCAGTCTGCCTTTTTAATAAAACCTAATAAAACAAGGAAGGGAAAGACCACGCACACTTTTTCTGTAGAGTTACACTGTATTAATACTTGTTTCATGAAAAAGCTGAGGTAAAAATTTCACAAAACAACTTCACACCTGACTTGAAGTAGTTTTATATACACTATATAAGGTTTGTGGACACTCGAGCATAAGATTGGTGTGCTTGTTCCACATTTTACATTTCTTTTTCCACATTTAAATCTCATTTGCTCTTATAATTAACCTCTACTCTTTGGATTTGGAGTGCGCTTACTGAGGTGAGGTGAGGTGAGGTGAGGTGAGGTGAGGTGAGGTGAGGAGGACCAGAGGTGCAACCAGAATTCACATTCACCATATTCAATAGGATGCTATAGCAGAAGATCTTCCACATTTTTCAACCCATGTAAAAGCAGATCTTTATGGAACTGGCTTTGTGAATGGGGGCATTGTCATGCTGGAACAGGTTTATAGTTCAAGTGAAGGAAAAAATTCAATGCTACCACATCCTACAATTGTGTACCCTCAAGTTTGTGGTAACAGTTTGGGGAAGAACCACATATATGCCTGGAAAATTCAGGTGTCATGATACTTTTTACCATATAGTGTAGAAGAAAAAATACTAAGCAGTTTTTTTTTTGCAAGGTTAAAGCATCAGCATATCTGTTTAGACCTTTCTGGAAGTTTCTAATCCAGTTTCTAGTTTGCATTATAGCAAATCAAAACCAATACAGTCAACTATTTTTTGCCACCCAAAAAAAACACTGGATTAGAGGTGTGCGATATATATTGTTTCAGATACTATTGCGATTCTTGTTTTGACGATATGCAACATCATACTATCGAGTATGTCACTTATTTTTTTAAATAACCAATCAAAACTGGGGTGCATGCAATATAAAGTTACAAACAAACAGTATCCTATTGACATTGTAAAAGGGAGTTTGTACAATATGAGACATTTACGTGCACATTTTTGAATTATGCAAAATATCGTCTGATTATCGCTTTCGGAAAATTCTCGGAAAATATCGAGATTGTTTTTTTAATATCACACAACTGCACTGAATGCCTAAATCCTAAATCCTAAATCTAAATTTGTTAGAATCAGAGTCTTCTGAATAAACATAATAAACCTGAGCATGTGCAGTAGAGACATGTGGGATCGATACACTTTAATGTATATAATGCGGATCCAGTACAACACCAATCCTTGTCTTCCTCCTACAGGAATGCCCCCAGCTGCTTCCCGCGGACCGGATCTTGGTGCCGGTCAACGTTGTGAAGCCCATTACCCTGCGTGCCAAGAACTTGCCCCAGCCTCAGTCGGGACAGCGTGGCTACGAGTGCGTGCTCATTATCCAGGGAGTGGAGCAGAGAGTCCCTGCCCTCCGCTTTAACAGCTCCAGCGTACAGTGCCAGAACACTTCGGTGAGTCTATGAGCTCCTGTCATGAATCAGGCTATGGAAGAGCTACATAACACATTCGTAAGCACGCCATAATTAGTTATTAATATGGATGGCTTATGTTGGAGGTCATGAGGTAGCTCATAGAGCTTTATATAGTATCTGCATTCTACAAACTTAATACACCTGACTGTAAGACTGGTACATTTGTGCTTATAAAGCTAGTAGGGTGTTAGTACAGTCAGGTACTGATGTAAGTTAGGTGGGGTTGAGGTCTGAGCTCTACAGCAGGAGATCTTCCACTCCAACCCATGTAAAACAGATCTTCACGGAGCTGGTTTGTTGCACAGTGGCATTGTCATGCTGGAACATGTTTGGGTCTCCTAGTTCAACTGAAGGGCAAATTTCATTCTACCACCTCCAAAGACATCCTGTAAAATGGTGTGCCTCCAAGTTTGTGGTAACAGTTTGCAGAAGAACTACATAGAGCTGGAAGAGTCGGGTGTCCCAAAACATTTATCTGTACAATATATCTTAACGCACATATGGCACATATAAAGACCCAGCGAAGGCTTACAGGAGTAGTTTTGACATGAAACAGAAATACAAATCTGGTGAGAAGCGTGAGCAATCAGCTGGAGTATCTGTTATGTCTCCAGAAAGACGCAGCTCTGCCTCTGCCATGTTAATCTGTATTCTACGTGACTCTCAGGACACGCCTGTAGTCTCTGTAGTGTTGTTATACGCCATATTCACGTAGCAACAGCGGTGCTGAGAGAACGCTCGAGAAACAGTTTAGTGAGGAAAAAAAATATATATATAAAATATTGGTCACAATTATTGGTCACTTTCTAAATAATAAAAGTATAGCACATCCAGTGATGATTATATATAAATAAATCAGTGCAAACGATGCATTAGCCAACTTGAATCTGATTTTGAAACATTGGTAAATATTCAAATTTGTACATTTAAATAGGGCTGAAATAAGAATATGTTGAATTTAAGTTTTGAAATATTGAAAAACATTTAATTTTAATGAAAAAAAATCTACTTAACTTTTGAACGTTGGAAGTTGTAAAGCTCAGCATATAGTATATGTTTTGATAGTTGAAAAACTAAATCGTCAGCTACATCTAAGGTGTATGAATGAGTTAAGTAAAATGGCAAAGAAAAAAGGCATAAAAAGGGGTTTGTAGGAACTGGAGTACTGATTTCTACATCGATGCACACTTTTTTAAGTCGATGCATCACATCATTAACTTTCATGCTTTGATGAACATATAAAGACTGAAAACTTTGATGAAAGTTTTCATCTGAAGCTGATATCCAAATCTACCGAACAGTGTGAGCAATCAGCTGCATCGAGTAGATGTTGTGGAGGACATGTAACTCTGAGAGCGGCAAGGTTAAGGGTCTACGATGTTCACGTTCGTGTTGCTTTTCTTTGAAGAGTCCATCTCTTTCCTGCTCGCACGTTTCTTTGACTCTGTTTGGCAAAAAGAATAAAAGCTTTTTACATCTGAACACAATTACACAGTGCTCTGTCTCGTTCTCTCTCTCTCTTTCTCTCCCTCTGTTTTAGTACTTGTATGATGGGATGGAGATGAGTAGCCTGGCCGTGGAACTGACGGTGATCTGGAATGGGGATTTTAGCATCGATAACCCGGCGCAAAACAAAGGTGAGCCCTTTCATCCCATCTCCATGACAACAGGCAATATAAATCTCAATATTCTATTTTATTCCCACTTCCTACCTCTCAGCTTCTGTTGTATTGGATATATATATATATATATATATATATATATATATATATATATATATATATATATATATATATGTGTGTGTGTGTGTGTGTCTGTGTCTGTGTGTCTGTGTGTGTGTCTGTGTGTGTCTGTGTGTCTGTGTGTGTATGTGGAAGCATCTCTGAGGAGAAGATGTAGTGTGTGTGCCCACCTGTTACTTGACCTTCCAGAGCCTGACAGTTTAAGACAGCTGATCCTTAGCCAGCTGTCACACACTGCAGTCAATAGAGAGAGACATAGATATAGATAAAAGAGAGAGAGAGAGAGAGAGAGAGAGAGAGAGAGAGAGAGAGACTTAGAGTGGGAGAGAATAAGAGCCTGTGCTCTTTGAGAGTCACTGAAGTACATGTGTTCTTTTTCAGTCTCCAACTCCATACCACTTTACAGTAACTGTGAGATGATTGGTTGAAGCAGCCTAGCTTTAGCAAAGGAGTATCATGTCCAGCTGTTTACAGCATCTGGAAAAGAAACCCTGCACATATAAAAACCAAAATTATACTCATTCTGCCCTGATTCTAAATTCAATTCACCGCATTACCTGTGTAAAGCTGTTTTTAAACAATGTTCATTGTTAAAAGTGCTACACAAATAACAATTCATTAAATTGAATTGAATTCTGGTAACACAACCACGTCTTTTGTCTTATTAACTCACAGCATTTAAACTTTTTTATCTTGAGATCTTGAGATTCTTAAAAACGGGTCTTATTTCAGTTACCTATAGCACCTTATAGCGATGTGAATCTTACCATCCCTTGCATCTTATTGAAAAAAACTCTCACTAAGTATATTAAGTATTAATTATATTTTCACACAGTTTTAAGTCATGGATTGTGTAAGAACAGGGTCTTTGTTACTCTACAACACTTTTGTGCAAATCATCCTCTTTATACAAATGTAAATAAAAACAGAATGCAAAGATTTGCAAATCTCAGAAACCCATATTTTGATCAAAGTCGAACATTAAAAATCATATAAAAGTCTGTTAGAAATGTATTGACATAAAACAATAGTTTCAGGGTCGTGATACAACATAAAATGTAACTATAAATGGATAAATAAAAAATTAATAAATAAAAATAATAGATGTAAAGCATTATCCAACAACACGAATAAAACACAACATACTGTAACTTGCTGATTGATAATGGCGGGCAAAACATCAACAGTGTCCTGATGCTGCCAGATTTTATATTAATTAGTTAAACACTGATTGATTTCTATTTAAATTATCATGAGCCCGAAACCTTCTTTTCAACTACTGCAAAAAAATCGTGTAAAGAAGGACACGTGTGTTGTGGTGAGTCCGAGTCTGGAGTTTATTCATCATTTATTCCTCTCTAAATGTTCTGCTTGATGTTGAACTGATGCTGAACTGTATGTTGGTAATCAGTAAATACACCAAGCGCCGATCAAAACAAGTTCTAAAGAGCGAGCGCTCGACCCTGACTGGTCGATTACTGCGTGTTTGACCAGTTAAGATTTAATCTGCTCATAAATAAAAAGGAACGACTGATTTCACAAAATGTAGTTGAGTAAAAAGTAAAATATTTGACTTTGAAATGTAATGAAGTTACAGCAAAAGTCTCCCCAAATGGAAAATACTTCAATAAAATACGTGAAAAAGCTACTTAGTACAATAATTAAATATAATATAATAATATAATATATTTACATCGCTAATGTCCAACGCTAGCAATGAAAGTTAGATTATATATATAATATATAATAATGGATTTTCATTCTCTTAAAGGGTGCCAAAAATTTTGGAACTGACTCACTTTGTTGTGTTTTCTTTAAACACCATACATTTTAGCAAGCTGCACTTCATAGCACCTGCATATGGTGTTTATTAAGCAACTTGTGATTTGAAATAAAATGAAATAAAAGCCTTCAGATTTGGGCAAAATGCTGAAATTTAAAAAAAAGTAATAAAAAGGCATCCTGTCTTTGGATGGTGTCTGCATTCATTATCGGTTCCCATTAACTTTTGTGTGACCAGCGTGCCAGACAAATCGGTGCAAAGCCGAGAGACGGCATATGGTCTCCCGCTGTCCTCGATCGCGTTTAAGGAATAGTCGTCGATACGCGACGTGTGGCGTTGTTGCAGGATTGACGCCACCGTTTCTTCTTCCTGCGCAATTATTCTGCCGGGTTTTTTTTCCCCCAAAAAAGAAAAGACGAGCGTGTGGGAGTGACATTAAATATTCACAAGCTTATTTGACTGTTAGCAAAACATACCCGGCATGGTGAACAACAGAGATAATTAGCCAGATAGAAACGCTGGTGCTAAAAGGATGCAATCTGGCAACAAACAGGTTTCCGAGCAGGACGACTGGTGTACACACGTTTGAGATTGTGGATTACAGTGCAGCCAGGATGCTGGAATGCTGGAGTCTGACTGATTAGAAAGTGCATGCTAGTTTTTTTTTTTTTAATATTAAAGCAAAGTTTCGGCAGTAACATGAACAATGATGCAGAAACAGAAAAAGGCTAAGATTTGAGCATTAAAGATGCAGTCAGGACACTATTATGCAGTTATCTCATTCATTTACAGCTATGGGATGAAGGGCCTTACTCAGGGGCCCAGGAGTAGTTTAGTGTGGCTAGGATTTGAGCTCATGACCTTCACGTCCAAAGTCCAATGCTTTTTTTGAGACCTAGACATTAGACCATCCTCATCCTCCGTACACGTCCCAGTGAATCAGTTGTAACCACAAATTACAACGTATTCCAACCACTTTTGATATAAACGCGCATTTACATGATGCCGCTGTTCTTAGAAACCGGATGTGAGAAGTTAACAGAGCTGTGGTGCAGCTCTAGCCACGCTTCAATCCTTCTGATCCCTTCATCTTCTCCCTCCGTTCCTATTGGATCCGATTTTTTCTTTCGCGCAGTCCCCACGCTGACAAGCTAACAGTACAAAGCCCAAAGACAGCCTACATGTGACAGCGTCGTGACGGCGTTCGACATGCGACAGCGTCTTTCTCGCGTGCGTGCCGCTGTTCCGCGTTCCACAAAGGCCTTTTTTTTCTTCGCTACACCTCAAATACTCAAATACAAGCAGAGGAAGTGTGAGCGTTTACCGTCACGCTGCGTCTTTAATGATACGTTACTGTCACCGGTGCGTTTCTGAGCTCTGTGGCATAGCAAAAAAATAAATAAATAAACGACAAATGACACATCAGTTGACAATAAAAGACACCTGCGGTTGAAAAATGTGCAATCTGGGAATGTGTGTGTTTGTGTGTGTGTGTTTGTGTGTTAAACATATGTGTGTATGTGTATGTGTAGGTGTGTGTGTGTGTGTGTGTGTGTGTGTGTGTGTGTGTGTGTGTGTGAGTGTGTGTGTGTGTGTGAGGGAAGTCTGAGCTCATTTAGGCAGAGGAGGAGAGAAGAGTGTATGATTTCTCCTTCTGCCTCAGAGCTCCATACACCCCGTCACGAGCACCGAACCGCCAAAACTGTTTCGTTCCAGGGGAATCATTTGATAGACGGAACATCGACCGTGCCGGCAATTTAAAAAAAATTGTCTGTTGCAGTTGCTATGGCGATGTAACTTAAGATGGACGAATGAAGAAAAGCAGGGTCGAAAAAAAGTGGGGAGGAATTCGGTTCATATGACAGAACACAAATATTTTGTCAGCTAGTCTAATGTAACCCCTTCCAGCAGCTATTTCCAGTCTAGTACCTTCAGTGGCTAGCTATCATGCTATCCTTACATGAAAACCAAGTTAACTAACATTAAAATACCCAGTGTTTAACCCAGTCCCAAAGCAGATCACATTAGCTAACACTGTGATAGTCATATGCATTAAACAGGCCGAAAGGCTTTCTCAGATGCTAGTTCCCATTCGAATAATTATTATACAGCCAACACTGTTGGCAGGGGTTTACAGAAAGCTAGCTAAATACAGCTAGATACAGATACAACCAGATTATCTAGCAGGCTATCATAGTCTGTACACCAGTGGCCATAGTCTACCTGTTACCTAAACTAGCTGTAATTTGTTCGAAATGATTATCCAGGTATCCATTTAAAGCTAAAAAAAAAAAAAAAAAGGCAAAATGATAAACTAGCCACTCTTGCTAACAAGCTAGGCACCATTCATAGCAAACTAGATGTATTTACATCAGATATCCTTTTTAAAATCATGGATTGATAGCAAGCTAGCTAACATTAGTCTGTTATTCTTGAATGAATTAGGAAATATTAGCAGGGACGAACATCCTAACTAACATTAGTACCAAGATGCTAAATGGATTGTATTAGGAAGGCCAAGGATGCTATCAAGATACAGAATGTTATACTAGCTAGTTTTTTGTTCCAGTAACAAATAAGTAACACTGCAGTATGATGATGTGTAAACCAGCATCCAGTGGTTATTAGCAAGCTAGTTTACATTAGACTATTATGTGATTTAAGTGTTTAGTCAGGTTTTTCTGTCAAAATAACTACGATTAAGCAGGATATTATACTGAGTAAAGCTGTAGTTTGGATTACTAGCAAACTATTAACTAGCTAACCTTGCGCTAATGTATTGTGACAACCTGTATTTAAGGATCTTGGTAAATTAAACTAAATATACAAAACATTTACTGGCTAGTAATCATAAATAAACCCAAGAGTTGTGTTTGCTAGCATCATTCATGTGCAATAGCTACCGAGTTCCAGTGCGAGCAAAACGTGACATGCAAGTAATATCGAGTTTTCGTTTAAAAAAAGATCTGTTTAAACAAATGCACAGAAACTTTTGCCTTGCTGATGCTTTCTGGGTTTTTCTATGTTAGATAAGTTTGCATTTGTGGTTCAGTGTTGGTTAATGTCTTTCTCACCTGTTTTCTTTATTTTTCTATCTCTCTATCTCTATCTATCTATCTATCTATCTATCTATCTATCTATCTATCTATACATCTGTGTGTACAGTACACCTGTATAAGTGTGATGCGAGGCGTGAGAGCTGTGGCCTGTGCCTGAAGGCTGACCCTTTGTTCGGATGTGTGTGGTGTAAAGCCGAGAAGCGCTGCACTCTCAAACAGCACTGCTCTCATCCACAGAGCATGTGGCTCGAACACAACGGCATCAACAGCAAGTGCACACACCCGAAGATCACCAAGGTAAACACCTACACACTCTTACACATACATATTCTCCAACACTTACTTTTGGTTCTTACTTTTACTGGCAATTGACCCTTACCATAAGTAGCCCCAGCTCAGACCCATCAGATCCCCAGACCCATCAAGAAATGTGCCCAAGAGCATCAGGATTGTTGATAATGTTGTTGAAGCTAAATACACACCTGAGCACTAATTGGTTAATCAGAAATTGCATTAGGCATAGATGCGACGTCTTTAAAGTTTTTGCTGATAAATTGGAATAAATAAGTACCCCAGCTCAGATAGCCATCAAGAAATGTACCCAGGACGGCAGAACTGCAGATGTGGGTAGAGCAAAATAAACACCTGAGCACTGATTGGACAATCATACAATGCATTAGAAGATGACATATGTGCGATGTCTAATGTTCTTGCCGTTAAACCGGGATGAATAAATACCCCAAGCTCAGACAGCCAGCAAGAAATTTACCCAAGAGCATCAGGTTTGCAAAAGGCGGAAATGTGGGTGGAGCTAATATCACACCTGAGCACTGATTGGGCAATCATAAAATGCATTCGAAAATGACATATGTGATGTCTTTAATGTTCTTGCTGTTAAACTGGCATAAATAAGTATCCCCAGTTCAGAGAGCCGCCAAGAAATGTACCTAAGAACATCAGGATTGCCAAAGTCGGGAATGTGAGTGGAGCTAAATGTTAATCTGAGCATCTTGGAATATGGAATTTTATACTAGCATCTAGTCTACGTTTGATGGTGAAGAGGACGTGGTACCTCAGTGGTTAAGGTGTTGTGCTTCTGATTAGAAGTTTCTGAGTTAAAATTCCATCGACTGATAATATAAATCATATAAGCTGCTCAATATGTGATAATTGTAGGTAGCCCTGGATGAGGAAATCTACTGAATGCCAATTTTTCTGTATTTCTTTATAGCCAGGTACAATTTATCAGAGGGTGAAAATGTTTTCTTCCTTCAAAATAGTGATTAAATTATTTTTTCCATTCGTCTGTATTTCATCGTGTTTCCTGAGGCAGAAAGCAGTTGTTGTTTTGTTTTGGTTTGGTTTTTTTTTTCTCACAAGCAGCCACTGGGAAATTTTGGGGCCAAAATAAGACAATCTTTCGCTTTAGATAAACTCAATATGTTTTTTTCTTGTTTAAACATTTTATGAATTACAGCACTGAACCAGCACGCTTAAAGAAATCAGTAGTTCATTGACGGCTTCTCAAGCTGAATGAAAAAGAGACTGAGTCAAATAATGAGGCCCTGCCTAATTTTTTTTATTTATTTATTGAATTCATTAGGCCCATGTGTATTTATGTGTCTCCTTCACTCTTTATTTCCCCCTTTTTTCGGGGGTATTTTTTTTAATACGTTTCATTACAATGACATCTGTGATGGCGAATCTTTAGCTGAAGTCGAAGTGGGTGATGATTAAGTGTTTTCCTCCACCAGCCATCAATTAGCTTGTCAAAGTCACAAATCTAATCATCCCCTAATGAAAAGAGACAACTCTCCCTATTGCGTGCATGCTCTTTCTTTCGGGAAAAACCAGCTCGGCGCTTATCGGAGAAAGGCGCTGTAATATGGTGCGATAGCTGTTAATTGCATGCATTGTAACGCCGGAGATTAGTCTCAGTAACGATTTTATTAGGGTCTGTTATTTCGCAGGCATCTACTATAAAATCTAGTCTAAAATATTCTAAAATGGGGTGGGGGACCACATAAAATGCGTCTTCTTTTTTACTATTGGGTTTGGAGCTCACAGCTTCTCAATGGTTCTGAATGAGTAAGGAAGTCTTGGATACATTGCTTCAAGGTCATTGCTTTTGACTGTTTCTAATTTGAAACTCGGGATCGCTCGAAGGTGAATGTCCCGCGGTGTCATTTTCGACCGAAAAGAACGAACTGAATTCAATTTCCCTTCAAGGTCAGAAGTTTGACATTAGTTTTTTTTTTTTTTTCAGCAGCGTTCTTTGGTTTATTATAATCACCCTTTTAATGAAACTGTTTCATCGATTGCCTGAAGTGTGGTGACTCTCTAGGATGTATCTTGGGTTACGTTGTAAATGTCTCTATATTTGGGAAATCAAAGTAGTGTGCCTTCGAAAATCTATTTAAAATAATTAGACAATATGAAAATACATATCAGAGATCCTTGAAAACTAAACCACATTGACAAGCAAGTTTACTACATTTAGAAATGTTTTTTTTTCATGGCTTGTTCTATACTTTATGGGGTCCTGTACTGAAAACGACCTCTCTGTGTTCTGTTTAAGAGATCACAGCCAAGCAGGAAAAACAAAGCCTTGGTAAAAGCTGTCGCAGTTCGGTTAGTGATGGCTGGTTCCCTTTGGGATGCTGTGTAGAGGTTTGCCAGGATGACTGATGGACAGACTACATTGTGATAATAGCACAGCTGTGCGTAGACTACCAAAGGGATGACCTTAGAGACAGATCGCAGCTGACTTGACAAAGTGTGATCTAACTCATTGACTTCCTTCATACACAACGCCAGTTTGGTTTATTTCCCAAATGGACAAAGTTGGAGATTTTCCTGAATGGCAAGTTACTGATAGCAATTCAACCTGCAACCCTCACTGCTCATCTATAGCTTTCTCTATGAGCATCAAGCTATTGTTTATGGTAGGGAATTGTGCAGGACCCATGTTTTTATTCAGTTTATGCCACTCCTGAAACATTCTTGACCAATCACGTTTGGTCTTGCAGATATTTGACCAATACTTAAAAAATCCCACCTATTTCCAAGGGCATTCTAAATCCTTTAGAAAGCTGGACACTCCAAAATGCTGCACAATCCTGCCCATTTCTGCAGATAATTGGGGAGCAAGGCTCTTAACCTTTCAACTGCTCAGTTGTGTAAATGATATAATTGTAAGTCACTCTGGATAAGGGGCGTCTGCCAAATGCTTGTAGAAGTTGTTGTCAGTCCCTCATGCTATCAATTTTAATTTGTACCATTCTTCCATTTGTTAAAAGGTTTGCACCCAATGTCATTCTCACAAGTTCCACCCCTTTCCAATCCCAATCCCAACTACGTCTACACTTATTTGGATTAATTTGAAAACGGCGTTTTAGTCTAAAAACTCTCAACATCCAGGCTATTGTTTTCAATTGTTTCCCAAAATTATCATAATCATCCACACTAAAAAGTCTGAAAACGCTTACCCTGTACTGCACATGAGCAAAATGTAAGATGTTTAGATCTGCATCATTTCCGCCTGCCGTTTATTTACTTTCCGGCTCTTTGAAACGTCGCAGCAATGACTAAAATGCGTCGTTGCTTTTGAAAGCCTTCATAGAGTCCACACTGTGGATCCACTTTGGAGAGCATTTTTTGAAAAGCTACATTTTTGTTGACTGAAAAAGCAGTCACAGTGTGGAAGGAAGGCCAAAACAGAGAGAAGATAAAATACTTTTAAAAAGTAAACGTATTTGTTTTGCACTCTTGCAGTGAATCTTGTACATGTTCCACTTACACGTGAAGAGAAGCTAGTCCCCACACCAAACCAAATATGCCTTGCGAGATCATTGAACATTGGTGGATCTAGAAAATTATTTACAGGGGTCGCAAGGGGGTGGCATGGGAATTATGAGGGTTGGCAACAGTAAAGCAAGCATCCCTGCATTGTTCTCATGGATTCAAGGAATGATATACATATTCGGTGTATACACTGAAGTGCAGACTTTTATTTTGGTCTATAAAAATTAGGAGCATGAAAAACAACACAGCAGGGGTCACCAACATGGTACCACACGAGTCGCCTGCTGGCCTTTTCTAAAAAATAGCTCACCATAGCGCCACTTACCAGTGAGCTGCATCAAATTTTTTTTGTTGCTATTCTTTTTTAAATCTGTCATGGATAGACCAAGAGTCGGAAACCGGAGTATGGTTTAACACCTTGTCTTTATTTTGTCTGAACATATACAAGGCAGAGGCTTGAGGAGAAGTACAAACCGGACAGCGGGTATAAACCATAATGCGGGTAGGATCCGTAATGCGGGTAGAATCCATAATGTGGGTAGAATCCGTAATGCAAATAGTCCAGGGATGATCGCCAATGTGAACCGTTAAAGGCAAACCTATCTTGAGCGCTTCCTCCAAAGCGGAGCCAGGAGCATGGAAGTACGGGGAATACTAGTGGTAGGAAGTCCGGTAGATCTCTTATGGCATCGAGTAGATCCGCCTGTGAGTGGGGTGGAATCGGGAGCTTATAAAGGGGAAAGGTAATGGAGAACAGGTGTAGGTGATTGGAGCAGGGAGAGGCTGAGTGAGAGTTAGAGCCTCAGAGGGAGGCGTGGCTGGTGGTTTCCTAGCAAAATCACACTTGCATTAAGCCACAATCCACATAAACCACATTGAAATCAGCATATCTATAGACACTCCCGAATGCGTTGTTCTCACATGAAGTCACTTGTCAAAAGTTCGGACAATCCTGAAGACGCAAGTTACTGAACAACATACTTTTGACAATAGTTGATACAGTCAACCCCTGGTAATTTGCAGATTTGCAGAACTCACGGGGGGTCTTAGAACGTGACTTGGCTTTGATAAAAATTTTATTTATTTTTTTCATTATTTCATCGCATTGCAGTGGTGCTGCTGAAAATCGGTCAAGGAAACTGAATTTATGTTTTATTACATTGGAATACCAGTGCTGGGGTGGCAGATGCGTTTTCTTAGGGTAGCAGTTGCCACCCCTGCCACCTCGGGAGATCCGCCCCTGCATCTGAATGTTTGATGTCCACATAACTGTGATTGGTAAAATGTACTTCATTTCCGGTGTAATCAGATTGCAGCTTTCACTGTAAACTAAACAGCGACATGCTTATTGAGATGAATTGTTGATTATCATCGAAGAAATGATTAACCAGTGTTTGCTGTCAGAATAACTATTCCCTTCGTGTCCTTTGAGTTTGTTCTCATTTCAGCAGTTTATGGAGTTTTTGTGCATGCTGGTGTCTGCATTTTGTACCTATAGATAATCACTGCAGATTTTTTTCCCCCTCCTGCCATAGGCAAGGCTCAGCTGGGCTTGTAACTCATCATTATTCATGGGATAGACACACTCATTGGAAGCTTTGTAGCTCTGACAGAAAGCGGCCCGATTATCGTGCTGAACCAAATCTTTCACAGGTGCAGAGAGAAAAACTAGCATGGTTACTGACTCAGCTTCCAATTGCTTGCTTGTCTTGTACCAACCGTAGAGATCGCAAGGGGGTGGGACGAGCACGTTATTGTCTGGTTCGGATCAAAGCTTGGATAATGATTGTTTGCAATCACATAATGCCACGGTTTGTTCGCAGATCACCCCGCTGAGAGGACCTCGGGAAGGAGGGACACTGGTGACAATTCGCGGCGAGAACCTCGGCCTGGAGTTCTACGAGATCCAGGGCAACGTGAAGGTCGCGGAAGTAGAGTGCACACCCATACCAGAGGGATACATCCCTGCTGAACAGTGAGTCTCTCAAATCTTCCACATTCCTTTTTCACTACAGCATAGTTTCAGAGATAATTAAATTAACGCCGTAGAAATTAGTTTAATGCTTTGGCCATGTTTTATTTTCATTTGGCAGATTTGGAATTATGTTGCTCTTGGGGTTTTTTGGGTATGAGTGGTTTTTTTTTTGTTGTTATTAATGTGTACACAAGTAAAAATTGAAAAAATTTAAAATAAAAAAATGCTCCTAGTAAAACAGTGTGCTTTCTTCCTACCTCACATCATGAAAGGTTGGAATGCAGAGAAGGCCTTGAATCCAGAAATTTGATAAGTCAAATAGAGGTGCTTTCTATTCGTCACATGTACTTTATAGCATAGTGACATTTTTTCTTTGCATATCTCAGCAATGTTAGAAAGCTGGGTCAGTAATAATACAGAGCCTCTGGAGCACAGAGGGTTAAGGGCCTTGCTCAGGGGCCCCAAAAGGGTCAGTTTTGCGATACCGAAGCTTAAACCCTCAACCTTCTGATCAGTAACCCCGAGACTTAACCCCTAAACTCCCACTTTCCCCAAAAGGGTTGATTTCTATAGTCTGTATACACAAGTAAAGACAAGCTTATATTAGATGTACTCTATAGTGTCTTCTTTAATAAAAGTTTTAGAATATTATTTAGCAAGTGTGAAAGAAGACTCCAGTTTCAGCGCTTTGTAAACCTTTAGAAGTTTTCCAGTCTTCAAAAAAGAGAAGTTTAAGATTTATTCTTTACTCCAGTGTAAAGGATTGAGACAGATGAAGGATCAAGTGGTTTTCTTGATAGACTCCAAAAAAAAGTTCCACTCCATTAAAACTCATATTTTAGCTTTCGATTATTCACTCTGTCCATTTCTTTTCCCATCTTTCGAGCCGTTCGGTTTGAACCCAGTCTGAGCCATCCATGCGTAGCTTTAATCCGGCTGTGGACTCTATATGGAGCATGAGGGTGATAGGATCAGGACTCAAGGCAGAGACGAGTATTAAAGCAAAGTTTAATCCCAGGTCAGGACAGAGGAAATAATTACATGTTGTTTTTTTGGCGGTGGGAAGGATTTGAATAGCTATGACTGACTGAAAAATTATTATTACTTTATTATTACCCTGACCTAAAAAAAATCATCTTGTTTTTTTTCTGCACTCCAGTAGGATTGTGGCATTCGGAGCAGTGATAAGCCTCTTACGGTGTTGTGTGATAAGTTTTGGTTTGTCAAGACAGAATGAGGAGATTACAGACTGCATTAAGTTTTTTTTCTCCGCAATCTCACACACTGTTGTTGTTATACAGATGACAGACTGGAAGAAGAAGCAATATAGATATATAGCAATATAGCAAGATTTTACCGATAGCTAGGTTAGAGCTTACTTTCTTACTTGCCGATTCAGTTTTTAATGGATACTGGATAAAAAAAAAAAAACAAGCGCGCATAACACCCCATGTAAAATAGATCTTAATTACAAAAATAAAACATAAAAAACATTATTAAATCATGAAAGTGTGCTAAATGAATTAAATATAAATATATTATTTACTCCAAATAAAAAAGATAACAGTTACATCCACAAGGAATAAAAAAGACACTTTAAATAAACAGCACAAGATGTCATGATGTCGAACTGTATAACGCAACCCGGAAAAACTGTCGATCAACTATCGACGCCAATCAATCGCCAAAACCGTTTAATTGGTCAACCTTTAATAATAACCTCCACTCTTCTGGGAAGGTGTTTCACTAGATTTTGGAGTGTGATTGTGGAGATTTGTGGTCATTCAGCTTGTAGCTGTTAGTAAAGGGATGTACGGATGTAGGGTGTTAAAAAAGGGTTGAGGGTAGCAGTTTTACAAAGTTGTATAAAAGACTTTTAGTGCTTATAGGTCTGTTAATTATAATTAACCATTTGTCCATAATAAGTGAGTCAATGGCGACTGTGGTAAGGAAAAACTCCATGAGATGGCATGAGGAGGAACCCTTGAGAGGAGCCAGACTCAAAAGTAAAACTCATTCTCATCTGGGTGGCACCAAATGTGAATTCATTCTAGTTCCATCATTGTTGTGGTAGCTCAGTGATTAAGGCATTGGACTTTAAATTGGAAGGTCACGAGTTCAAATCCCACTGATACTGCTGAGCCCTTGAGCAAGACCCTTAACTGCGTAATTTGTAAGTCTGCTGCCAAATGCCTTAAATGTAAGATCTTTCACTCCATCCCATGTAAAAAATATATTTGTTAAAAAAATATTTATATTACATTAATTATATATACGTTTGTGTGCATTATACAGGATTGTGTGTGAGATGGGAAAAGCCGAGTCAAGTCAGTTTGCCGGAAATGTCCAAGTCTGCATAGGGGAGTGCCAGTCCGAGTTCATGGTCAAGTCCTCCAAGTACTACTACTTTGTGGTAAGTTCATTCTGCTGACAGAGTGATTTACAAGATGAAATCGGGACCACTGCACAGATCTTAATCGTGTGCCTGTAATTTAAGACCCTCGCCAATTACAGGCCAGCTCAGATTTACTGTAGAGCCACCTCATTAAAAAAAAGGGGCCAAGACAGTTCGTGTGCGTCTATGCCCTGGTCATAATGATATCCCACAGAGGGATTGTCCCATAATGAATGTGGGAAGATGGTCATAAAATCCATTTCTCCTTCTCTCTTGCTTTACCACACAAACCAATAGAAAACACTTAAATCTGAGGAATATGGGCAATCTTTAACCCCTGTATTGATCGCTCCTGTAATCATGCCTATTAAGCCCGTGTTCTGTACACCATTATAAGACAGTGGCTTTGGCTGCTCTAATCTGATTGGTCAGAATGTCAGTTAGTTCGTTTTCTGTAATAGTACCACTGACAGTATTTTGGCAAGTGCCATTCAAGTCACATGTTTAAACACCGCACTCATTTCTTAAATGTATGTTGCCATTGCTATTGTGATCATTCATTAGGGTTGTATGGTCGATGCTGCTAAACTATTTAGGGCTAAAATGTAATTGGAAATCAATTGGAAATTTGAAATGTATAAGGTATAATAGGAATAAAACACATGGTGCGGGAACAGCCGAATGAAGAATATAGATAGATAGATAGATAGATAGATAGATAGATAGATAGATAGATAGATAGATAGATAGATAGATAGATAGATAGATAGATAGATAGATAGATAGATAGATAGATAGATAGATAGATAGATAGATAGAGAGAGAGAGAGAGAGAGAGAGAGAGAGAGACAGACAGACAGACAGACAGACAGACAGACAGATAGATAGATAGATAGGAGCATATACAGTATAGAAATATATATTACATATATAGATGTATGGACATAACTTTGACTATAAGATTGTTATGTGATTTTTGAACATCCACAATTAGCTCCAATTCATCCCAAAAATGTTCAGTAGGGTTGAGGTCAGAGCTCTACACTCTATCCACTATAGATCTCTTGGTTGAATCCATGTAAAGCATATCATCATAGAGCTGGGTTTGGTCACAAGGGTATTGTGTTTTTTCAGCATCCAAAACACTTCTTATACCTATGCCTCCAACCACATATTGCTAGAAAAGTCAGTTGTCCCAATACTTTCATCTATATGGTGTATATGACGTCATGATAACTCCTCTACCCCTCATGCAGCTCCCCAGACTGCACTCTCTGAAGCCCAGCCGCGGCCCCTTATCCGGAGGAACCATCGTCAACATCACAGGAAGCAACCTAGACTCCGGAAGCAACGTTTCCATCTTGTTTAACGGAGAGAAGTGCACTTACCACAGGTATAGCATCCAACCGTCCAAAAGAGGACACCATTTACAGCATTCAGGGAGGGCGGACGAGCTCGCGTCATAAAACAGCGGGGATGGATCAATAGTGACATTAAGACCTGGCCGAGTTCCTGTGACCTAATCAATAAAGACACTCGCAATCACACACGGTTCTGCCAAGCCTGCAAAATGCGTCGGCCTGTGGTTTGCTTTGACGTCTTTGTTTTTTATGGGCTTTTTTCTCCCTAGATTGATTTATTTATTATTGTGCTGTGGTTATAAATAATATGGTAATAAATCAATCAATCAAGAAGGCACTATATTTTGCGTTTTGTCAAAAACAGCAATTTAATTGTCATTACAAATGTCGAAAAGTCACATGAATTTCACAAGCTTTTCATTTTCATGCGATTATATGAAAAATATATAGTGGCTGTCAACAGTGTGGAAACACGAGAGCCTTTTATGATTTTTGATCCGCATGCATTTTCATTTTGTTTCTATGTGAAGAACTTGGTAAAAGGCAAAAACACACAAGAATTGGACAGTGAATGAGGGGAAAAATTTCTGTGGAGTCCAAATGTGACATTTTTGGCTCCAACAGAAGGACTTGTGTAGGACAGAGAACGGGAGAGAAGATGTTATCAGACTGCCCTCAACCTCACAGTCAAACATGGAGGTGGAAGGTTGATAATTTGGGGTTGTTTTAGATCAGGGAAGGTTGGAGACTTATTTTAGAAAGTAAAAGGAATCCTGAACCAACATGGCTACCGTTCCATACTTCAACGCTAAGCAATTGTGTCTGGACTGAAGCTCATTGGAACTGACTTCACCATACAACAAAACGATGAGCTGAAGCGTACTAGTTCTATAAGCGTTATTTAGAGCGCAGTTATATAGAGGATCGTTATATATCAAGAAATGACCTGCCCATTCACCGCACCAAAATCCTATTGAACTGCTCTGGGATGAACTGAATTGTAAAAAAAAAATCTCCACCTAGTGAAGAACATTTGTCAAGTTTTACAAGAGGCACAGCAAAGTATTTTGGTATTTACTTTATGTTTGGAGAAACAAACAGTCCAGATGCCGAGAGCGTGTAAAGCTGTTCTTCATGCTAAGGGAGGATTTTTCAATGAAAATAAAGTGGAACATTTGGACATTTATAGATTTGTTTGTTCAAAGAAAATCTTCATGCAGTTACATTACCTAGTTTGTCGAATAGAAATGAAATGAGCATGCATGGATCTCTCAAAAACCATAAAAGACTGGGTGTTTTCAAAGCTTTGACATGAAAAAAAATAAACGTGATTAACTTGTGAAAATAAAGGAATTGTCTCCGCAATCGCAGGCGAAAATGGAAAAAGGGAAAAGAAAAAAGAAAAAAGCTTTTTTATGTGAGAAATGAACTTGTGAAGATGCATTGTGTGGAAAAGGATTATTTACATGTGACTTTTTAGTGGAAACTGTAAAATAGATTGTACTTGATTTTGCAGGAGAGGGGGTCAGTGGATCACATGTCGCTCTCACGCGTCCACTCAAGGCACCGGCAAAGTCACCGTATCTGTGTACGTCGACAAAGCCCACATTCACAAGGATCTCCAGTTTGAGTATGTAGAAGACCCGACCATCACTAAAATCGATCCCGAATGGAGCATTTTCAGGTTTGTCTCGAGCCACACATTGGATTGCACATGCTCATAGAATCTTACTCTGGTAAAATGTTGTAAGCTTGCGGCGTTAACTGAAAAACCGTCTTGCTGTGTTTAAAAGTGGAAACACACCAGTGACAGTGACGGGAACCAACCTGGACATCATCCAAAACCCGCAAATCAGAGCCAGATACAACAAGCAGGAGACGACTAATGTAAGTTCACACACCATGTACACCATGTAGTAATGGATGTCCTGCTGTCCCATGCATCCTTCAGTATATAACATTTACATCTTTTCTTCATCCCCATCAGCACAAAAATACAGACCATACATTTGCATTCCCATCAATAATCATAATCAATACATAAAATATCATCAATTAGAAAATGATTCTCCTGACCTGGGACTCTAATACTAAATGACAACATATAAATGGAAATATATAAACAGCATACTTTTTTTCAAGTGCATAAATGTGATTGTTTAGCATTTTTAATAAAGTGTTCATTGTTAGACATAAAGCTGTTTTTAATAACCTGAAGTATGGGAAAATAGAGAGACTATAAATGTGATCCAGTGACCTGTATTTCTACAAATTTACACAAATTTCATCTCGCTATTTTCTTGAAAATGTTTTCTGTCTGTGTTTAAAGTGTGTGGGAGGAAAATGTAATGGCTTAAACAATTTTTTTAAAGTATTTTTGGGTGGCGTCCGTAACCACCGCGATAAAAGGGGATTACTGTATATCTTTTTATTTGTGTGTATGTGATCAGTTGATCAAATGCACACACTGGGCACAGGTTTCATGGTCTACATTGTTCTTCTATGGAAAGTGATATAAAAGATCGGTCGAATTCACCCGAATAGACCAATAAAGGGTTAAACCCCTCTTCAGGGTCATGGAGTGGCCTGTATTAACTCACACCTGCCCATTAGCCGGTCATTTCACCAGCTCTCCATCATCTGTTAAACACTTGGCTCCTGCAATGTGGCGGCAGATCAGAGAGCGAATTTAATAAATAAAGAATAAAAGACAAGCAGCGAAACAGAGATGGTGCTCAGGAGGCCTGAGCCGACCGACGGGCGGCAACAATGTCCCCTTTTGCTTTGTGCTGGAGCGAGGAAAACGCCGTAACACGGGAGACAGGAGTATCTCGTTGCCTCCCTACAGAATGGACTCACAGACGCATGGGAGGCTTGCATTCATCGAGACCTGATTGAAAGTCTGCAGAGACAAAAGAAGGAAATGCTATCTCGCTGCCGTATCTCCCACACGAGCACACTGGGCATCTGTAGCAGCGATATGATAAGGTCTTGGCACGCTGCTACTTGAGTAGAAACAGAGCAGAAAATTCCCCTCCCTGCCATGCAAAGCTGCTGAATGGGGCTGTTTGTGGCAAGTCTTGCTCTCTTTTTTTGGCTTTAATAGGCATCTCTAATAACCAGTTTGAAATAAGATTCAGGAGAAGTCATGATAGGTAAAATGGCGCCCCCATCTGCAAACAACAGAAATTACTTGTACTGATCGTTTTTTTTGCAGAAGGCAGCAGAGGGATTTTTTGGATTTGTCTCTTAGGATTTGTGAGACCCAAGATATTAAGAAAATTGTATTTTTTTTGCAGCGAGCCACATAACCGGGTGAGCTCACCAAATTTATAGGCCTTGCCGAATGTTTTTTTTTTTATACTCTATAAAGGAAGGCACATCAGCGTTTGATTGATGCTGGACAGCGGCTGCCTGACAGCAACAGTATATTTGACCTAGTCTTTTAGCACAAAGGCATGTAAGGAAGAACTTGATAAGGTGTGCAAGCGAGCAAGCGAGAGATAAAGCCAAAGAGATGGGTGATGGCATTCGGGTTTTCCTTTTTTTTTTTTTATTGGAAGAAGTAAAGGTGACTGTGGTCAGTTCCATAGATCTGCCGCATTACCACAATAGTGCACCTCCAAGGCTCGAGTTTATAAGGTGCAATTCATTCAGGGCTCATTTGAGTTGAAGTCTCAGATCAGTGTGTGATGGAGGGACTGGTATTTTCAGGTTAAATCCTGGTTGAAATAGCCAGAAAAATAGTTTCCGTTAATGAAGACTGTGGCGCGAAGTGCCTGCTGCACCTTCTGTCATGTTTGCACCGTATATCAGGTTTTTTCCTAGTAGCCATTGGACATAAGACTCACTGAAAGTGAGAACAACCCAGTCCAACTGCTTGCTGTGATTGGCCAATTAAATTGCATGCGTCTTATATCATCAGTATCATGAATCTAACCATCAACCACAGATACTTATCTTAAATAACACAAACATTGATGCCCATTTTCTATGTACAGTTTTGCCAGGTTCTCAGTTCGACCACGATGCTGTGCCAAGCCCCGGCGCTGCCCGGTGGCCTGAGCAGGCAGAAGGAAGTGGTGGAGAAACCTGACGAGTTTGGCTTCATCCTCGACAATGTGCAGGCTGTGCTGGCTCTCAAGAACATCAATTTCCTGTATTACCCCAACCCCGTGTTTGAGCCTCTCAGTGCATCTGGAGTGCAGGAACTCAAACCTGGATCTCCTATTATTCTAAAGGTATTCCTACTTGTATATCATGTATCTATTATCAGTTATTATATATTTATTAACAATTCCATTCATACAAAAATCTGACAATTTGAATAAATTATTTGATAAATGATACTAGGTCTAATACTAACCAGGGAAGCACTGTCTCTTGTTACTAGTGAATGTATACTATACTGTAGAATATTTACAGTATATTTATTCAATATACTGGAGAGTTTTGGAAAAGTACTAAAAAAATGTAATTATAAAATAAATAACACAAATTTTGTTCTATGTTAAAAACTGCATGCACTCGGTCCACTGAGCAAATGTAAAACTAATTAAATAAAAATTATAATTCTGTATAGTATATTATATGCTATTCTATGCTTATATACTATTGTATAATATACTATACAGAATTTATAATTTTTTTTAAATTAGTTTTACATTTGTTCAGTCGACCGAGTGCATGCAGTTTTTAACATAGAACATAATTTCTGTTTTTATTTATAATGGAAATTTTTTTGTACTTTTCCAAAACTCTCCAGTTTATAATTTTATAAAAAATACAAAACAAAACTATCTTCTATGTTAAAAATTGTCATATATTCACTTACTCGCTTTTGTTGGCAGTTGTTCAGACAATAATGGCTGTATTTTGAGGTTTTTTCAGAGGACAGTCAAATTAAACTGCTGTACAAGCTGCACACTGACGACTCTAAAAATATATCCAAGTTTCATTTCTATAGTATTATCCCTGGAGAAGATACTAAAATGGTGCTGGAATTTGAGGGGTGCACTTACTTTTATGAGGTTCTTTGTATGTATAGTTGTAATAGTTTTTAACATAGAATTACTTTCTAGTACCTTAATTTTTGTATGATGCTATTCTACAGTATACTACATTATATTATACTGCGCCTTACTACAATAACTACAGTAGACTGTGAATCAAGTCTTATATTGGACTAATACTAGTATTTATAATACTAGTTTTTCAGCCAATAAATGTATATAAATGTATGTGTACATAAAATGTTTTTTCCCAGGGCCGGAATTTCCTCCCTCTTACCCCCGGTGGCAACGGCAAACTGAACTACACCGTTCTGATCGGCGAAAAGCCCTGCGCCTTAACCGTATCTGACACGCAGCTGCTGTGTGAATCGCCAAATCTAACTGGACGCCACAAAGTTCTGGTGAGTCAGCAGTGTATTCTGGGTAATTCATCACATCACTTCACTTTACATCAGAGTCTTTTTCCTCGATAAATTAGTATGCTATTGTATTATGGGCATTGTCTGGCCTTGAAGGCAGGTGTAAGGAGAACAAATAGCTTCTTAGTACGACATACGAGATCTGAACGCAACCTAATAATGGCCTCGTTTGTGATTTGGAGTGGGAGCGGAGGCTGACGCACCTGGCCCACTGACAGACGAATGGCAGACAGAATCGCAGATCCGTTTACCATCACAGACACACAAACACAGCTGGCATTGTGTGTCCGTCTGCTGCTGCCTCTGTTTGCGCAATATCTCTCAGCAAAATGCCAGCTTTCTGGTCAGAAAAGCTCAGACATCATAATTAGGAATCAAATCTGAACTGTACTATGACTGGTGTATAAATATGCAATACCGAGAAATGTTTGCGTAGGTGTGTTGGTGTCGGATTCCTCTCGCACTGAAGGTGCGATGCACAGTTTTGTACTGTGTGTGCTGAGAATGATGTTTGTGGGCTCAACAAATCAGAAGACAGCAGAAAGACATAGTAATAGCATTTGGGAAGATGAGGCAGGCTGAGATAGAGCAGAACACCACCGAATAGTGTAGGATAGGGTAGGACTGGACAAAACTGGACCTTTAAGTACAGGATATAACAGGACAAGACAGGAAAGGGCTAGATTTAGTGACAAACAGTATGTGAGTGGTAGATATTACATGACTGAACAGGAGAGTAGGATAGGATAGGATAGGATAGGATAGGATAGGACAGGATAGGATAGGATAGGATAGGATAGGGTGAGATAGAGGAGAATAGGGTTGGGGTGGGATTGGGTAGGGTGGGATTGGGTAGGGTGGGATAGGATAGGATGGGATGGGATGGGATAGGATAGGATGGGATAGGATAGGATAGGATAGGATAGGGTGAGATAGAGGAGAATAGGGTTGGGGTGGGATTGGGTAGGGTGGGATGGGATGGGATGGGATAGGATAGGATGGGATGGGATAGGATGGGATGGGATGGGATGGGATAGAGGAGGGAGGGGTAGGGTTGGGGTGGGATGGGATAGGATGGGATGGGATAGGATAGGATGGGATGGGATGGGATAGGATAGGATGGGATGGGATGGGATAGGATGGAGGAGGGTACACTAGAGTAGGTTTGGGGTGGTATGGTATGGGATAGGATAGGATAGGATAGGATAGAGGAGGGTACACTAGAGTAGGTTTGGGGTGGTATGGTATGGGATAGGATAGGATAGGATAGGATAGGATAGGATAGGATAGGATAGGATAGGATAGGGTGGGATAGAGTATGATAGGATAGGGTGGGATGGAATTAGATACAGTATGGTAGGGTAGAAACCACATATGATACAAACCACAGTCCATGAAAAACAAACACCACAATGCACATTGACATTTACTTTGATTGTATTTCTATTTGTTCTGCTTTGCTTCTTTATTACTACATCATTAGATATTAAATACAGTAGATACAGAAAGCAAGCGATTGCACAAACAAATCCATATTTCTTAGTAGTAGCATTTCTAGTGTTACGTGTAAATCAATACAATGCAATGGTTTATATATATGTGTGTGTATGTATTAGGCCCGTGTGGGTGGCATCGAATTCTCCCCAGGGGTGGTCCACATCACCTCAGACAGCCCTCTCAGCAGCACGGCCATCATCAGTATCGCTGGAGCCGGATGCCTCCTCATCCTCTTCATTATTATCGTCCTGATCGCCTACAAACGCAAGTCGCGCGAAAGCGACCTGACCCTGAAACGCCTGCAGATGCAGATGGACAACCTGGAATCCAGAGTGGCACTGGAGTGTAAAGAAGGTGGGCAGCGGCGCAGTAGACAGCGGGCGAAATTAAGTGAAGTGGTTCGCTGAGTAATGTGTAAACAATAGACGTTACAAAGTTTAAATTTTTTCGGCTGTATTGCTTTTAAATAGCAACCACTACCGCTCTCGCTTCCTTCAAACGGACTCAGGAGTTGCCCTGAACTTGAAATTGAGGTGTCAGGAAAAAGCCAGGAGCATTGATTTTAAACACATTGGAAGTCGAACATACTCGTATTGACAACCAGGACACTGAGCAACTCATCAGATAATAGTTAGAGAAAGATATAGCGCATGGTTACCTCATATAGAGAGATATTTATACAAACAAAATAAAGTTCTGTACAGCTATTAGTCCAATATCTGCAGACGGAGACGGTCAAAAACCTATTTGTTCACGAATCAAACAAACTTTTGCACTCGGCTTGATATTTATCCTGTACTGTACATTTAGCAGAAATTATATTAAACAAATCGAGGATTGCGAAGGCCCCCGAGGCGCTATACGGCTCCGAATTAATAACGCGTCGCTAATCAGAGGAATTATCGACTGTTTTGTGGGGTGTTCGGTTAAAGAGCAATGTGTTGGCACTTTGTGTTTCCTTGACTACCAGAGGGAAATTACTGGTTCTGGAAAAAAAATAAATGCTTTTAGGAGGCTGAAACAGCTTCCCAAAGCAGCGGGTTAAACAGGACAAATGCATTGTGCTTTTGGCCTTAGCATTTAAAACAATACCCAGTGCGTCGTATTTTAACGCAGTGACACGATTGCGACTGAACACAAAGATGTAAACAGAACTCCACACAGAGCAAAAGTGCAATAAGGGTTAAAACCTGCACCTAATTGTGTCTTTTTTATTGATGAATTTAATGCTTAGTTTTTGGGCTTGTTTCTGTTTTACATGTTTTTTTCTTCCCTCTAGCGTTTGCCGAGCTCCAGACGGATATTAATGAGCTGACCAGTGACCTGGATGGAGCAGGGATCCCATTTCTAGACTACAGAACCTACACAATGCGAGTTCTCTTCCCTGGCATCGAGGAGCATCCTGTTCTTAAAGACCTGGAGGTGAGCCAACTTCTAATGCACACAGTTGTTAACATGGCTAATGCTGAGCGATAGCTACAGAGGGGTTTATGGCAATTACATGGATTACACGTTTGGGCAACACGTTTCTCTGCGATTTATCATAGAAAGGTTGAATGAATGTTCAAGGGCAGAGCTAGCTGTAAATATCTAGCATGATTAGTGGAATTAGGTTGCAAGTGTGTAAAGTCAGGGTTTAGAGGAAGAGTAAAGTCACAACAGGGTGCAGGACACAGGAAGACAGCAGCAAACTACAACAATCTGTAATTTAAAAACAGTGTGAAGAACCATTATTTGTGCTTATCAAGCATTAAACACAGAACAGGTGAGCACAGTAAGGCAACAACCAGTAGCTGAGAGGGGGAATTTGTAGCAAATCTTTATCCTGTCAGGTTACTGCTTTCACGTGAGGTAGAAATTAGTTAAAAAGATAGAGTGCAGTTTTACAGAATAGCAACATGGCTGTGATTTTATGTTGCTAACTCAGCACAACCGTACAATTATAAGTTGTGTAATAAATTCTGTACACCAGAAGTTAATATTTGGCAACATACTTTTCAGACATAATACAGCCAAATGTTCTGTTTTGTTTTCTCTCCGCTGATGAAAATCAACCCACAGGAAGCTAAAGCTATGATACAGAACAATGTAACTAGCTTATATTCATTTCTGTGTTCATAGTAAAGATGGAAATTGAAATAAAAAGTCAAATTGTTTCGGATGCATCAACAACCATCGTTTGAAGATAACCAATAACCCAGCTGTTTAGACTGTTTATTCAACCACCAAACACTGAGGACATCTGACTAACCTTCCCTTAGATGTCCAAACAGCCACTGTCACTGTCACTGGCTACCATCAAACGACGACTGAAGACCTACCTCTTCCTAAAACACTTAATGTAGCACCTATTTTCCCTTAAATGTTTTATTTATTTATGTATTTTTTTAAAAGCACTATAATTCCTATTGCATCTCCATACCTGAGGCCGATGCTATTCGCATCTCGAAGCATAGCCAATGATGCGATACATTAAAGATGCATATAAAGCAGCTACTGATGCGATAAGATTCATCCCATTACGATGCAGTGTGATCCGATTTCGATTTGATTCGACGCAATGCGATACGATGCAATGGAAAAAATATGTTGTTATGCGATTCAATATGGTAAAGATGGTTCACTTTTATTTCTTCAGTTCAGACAGACAGCAAATCGGCGATTCACATTACTAACGCATGGCCCTTTCTAACGCACGTTCTTTTCCTGTTGTGTCTCCATGAAGATGCAGCTCTACCTCTGCCATGTTAATCTCTAGTCTATGGGTGTTGTGATGCGTCATAATCTGCATATAAAATGGTCACAATTTTTGCTCACTTTCCAAATAATACAAGTGTAGCGCATCTACTAGTCGTTATATATAAATAAATAGTTTTTTACTGATGCAAATGTGTTAAAAACTACGCATCGTGGTACAAATGCCAACTTATATTCGATGCACACTTTTTAAAATTGTTGCATCACATCGTTAACTTTTATGCACCGTTGCGAATGTGTTGAAGTATTCATTGAGACTCTGGATAAGGTGATCTGCTAAATGCAATCAAAGTAACCACAGAGTGACTGTCTCGGCTGACGTTGACCAGCGTAATGATACACACAAAAAGTCCCAGTATGGTTCAAGGAACTATGGGCATTTTATTTTTAACCTAAAAAAAAAAACGTTTGCTAATTAGCGCTAGTTGCTAATGTTGGTGGTTCTAAAAGTTAAATGATTTTTGTGTGTTTGTGTGTGCGTGTGTTTAATCAGGACACATGCATCCTCATATTCCTTCACTCGAAGCATAATTATCCTGTACGAATCGTCGGAATTTTTGATCCGTCCCTCGCTAATCAGCCGTCCAGATCTACCTGGCTCAGAGCGGAATTCGCTACTCAGAGCTCCAATTAGCCGTCCCAGCGCAGCTAACGAGTTAATGCGTACTGACACCTCGTAATGATGGACAGAATATTTCCAGTTGATGGACGGAATGTCTAAGTAGTCTTCGTCTTTTCTCCGTCTCTCACTCGCGCCTTTTCTTTTTCGAAGCCGTAATGAGCTGCGTCGAGATTCACAATTACTCACTTGTTAATCGCAGTAATGATGTGACACAACTGTTTTGCGAGCTCAGGGAGGGAAATGAAAAGCCGAACTGAGGGAAGTGTACGGGACGCAGCGGCTTGTTTATATCCAGTTATGACATTGATGGACATCGCTAATCGAATCGCTCCGGCAGACAGGATCGACTCTTTGCTAAAAGTCGAGGCTCAGATCCATACGCCTGACGAGTGCAGTTTTTAATAAGCTACCTTAATTACGCTTTAATTGGAGATAAACATGGCCTCTCTGGAGGAGTTTATGGTGAAACCTGATCTAATGAAAGTTGCAGGCAGATTACCTCTGGATGCTGACAGGTTTCTAATGGTTATTGATGCTACAAATGGCAGGCATTAGCATACGGAGGCATCGTTAATGATTCGTCAGATGCTTTCTGGATCGGATATTGGCAGATTTATTTTTCTTATTTTAAATTTTTGAAGATTTGATTTGATTTTTATTTTACCAGAGAACTTTTATAAAGTATGTATTTGTTGACTATATATAATATTTTCTCAAGGTCAAATGTATTTATTTATGTTTTATTAATACAGGATAGAATAGAATAGAATAGAATAGAATAGAATAGAATAGAATAGAATAGAATAATATATTGTATATTTTTATATTATATTATTCATATTATAATATTATATATACAGGGAGTATAACCCCGAGTAATTATTCCAATCTTTGCGCATAAAAGACGCTAAATCAGAACCTCAACGCAACACACATTTATTCACAATGTCCTTTTTTTACTCAGATATAAAAAAAATAAATAAACTCCATCATTTTTAATCACTAAACATTCGTTCTACTGTTTTGCCAAGTCTCAAATCAACAATTCATAATGTTTATTAGTGTTGAGGTCAGAGCTCTATAGCAGGAGATCTTTCACAGGTTTGGATCTTCTAGTTCAAGTGTCCCAATGTTCCAATACTTTTGTCTATATAATGTCTAAGTATGAGGGATTTTTTTCTATGTATATTTTAAACTAATTGTATAATAAATGATGATTTTTAGGTGCCAGGTTACAGACAAGAGCAGGTGGAGAAGGGTCTGAAGCTTTTTGGTCAGCTGATCAACAACAAGGTGTTCCTGCTGACCTTCATTCGCACGTTGGAGTCCCAGCGCGGTTTCTCCATGCGAGACCGGGGCAACGTGGCCTCGCTCATCATGACCGTGCTGCAGAGCAAGCTCGAGTACGCTACTGACGTCCTCAAACACCTGCTCTCCGACCTTATTGACAAGAACCTGGAGAGCAAAAACCACCCCAAACTGCTGCTGCGCAGGTACGTGAGAGAAAAGGCGCATGCGTTCACGTCCTAAATTGCAAGGCGTCCGACATTAATGTTAGAATTATTTCATTTAATATTGAATACATTTTTACTGCACAAACCACAGCACTGATGAATACTCGATTCTGGTTGGTCAGAAGGTGGGGATTCTTTTCGTATAACAGCAGCACCAAAAAGACGGGTTATATGTCATCGTTTCCATAGAAACCATTTAAATAGGGAATTCTATGGCAATGAAAGGAGTTTCCCGTGTCAGCTCATAGTAATATGCACAAATATGCAATTTTTTATATGCAATTCTTTTTTTTTTGAGAAAAAGACAGCTGTTTTCAGCTGCTTTAACATTTTCACTATGGTAAATGTAACCATAAGCGGACAAAATGTACAAGGTCACTTTTTAATAACTGAAATGTTTTACCAGTTTAAAGGTCACTAATTACAGTACTTTTTTCAATGATTGAAAATAGAATTACCTTGTGTTGTTCTGATTGATTTAATACCATCTGTCTGCAATTTCACGTTTTAAACTATGCCAATCTGGCAACCATGCAGCTTCATGAAACCCAGATTTATCCACGCACAACATGGCATTCAATCTCACGTACAGACTCAGTTGTAATTTATATTACAGTGTTAATCGAAGGGAGGTGGCAGGTTTACAAGAAAGGCGATATTTATAATTTGTGTTCCTTGAAGGATAGCATTCTCCATTTTCCTTCGTTATGCTCCATCCTCCTCCATCATCCTCTAGAATATCCATCATTTTCCATCCTCCTCTATTATCCTTCTCCATCCGCCACTATCCTTCTCCATCATCCTCCATCATCCTCTAGAATATCCTCCATCATTCTCCATCCTCCTCTATTATCCTTCTCCATCCGCCACTATCCTTCTCCATCATCCTCCATCATCCTCTAGAATATCCTCCATCATTCTCCATCCTCCTCTATTATCCTTCTCCATCTTCCACTATCCTCCTCCATCATCCTCCATTATTCTCCTTCATCCTCCATTCTCCTCATCATCCTCCATTATTCTTCATCATCCTTTATCATCCTCCTCCATCCTCCTCTATTCTCCTCCATTATCCTCAAGTATTCTCTATCCTCCTCTATCCTCATCCATCCTCCTCCATCCTCCTCCAACATCCTCTAGAACATCCTCCATCATTCTCCACCCTCCTCTATCATCCTCCTTTATCATCCTCCTCTATCCTCCTCTATCCTTATCTATCCTTCACCATCATTCTCCATCCCTCTCTATCATCCTCCTCTATTCTCCTTCATCCTCCTACTCCATCCTCATCTATCCTCCTCCATCATTCTCCATCCCCTCTATCATCCTCCTTAATTCTCCTCTATCCTCCTCCATCATCCTTTATCATTCACAATCTTCCTCAATTCTCCTCTATCATCCTCCATCCTCCTCATTTGTCCTCCATCCTCCTCCATCCTTCTCCATCCTCCTCTATCATCCTTCATCCTCCTTCATCCTTCTCCTTCATCCTCTATACTTCTGATTCCTCCATCCTCCTCTGTCATCCTCTACACTCCTGGATACTCCTTTATTATCCATTATCCGCCTAGATCATCCTCCATCTTTCTCCATCACCCTCTATCATCCTCCATCCTTTTTCATCCTCCTCCATCATCCTTAAGCACATGTGCTACAGCGCAAATCCAAGCGCATTAAAAATGGCACCAGAACAGCCTACGGCTGATTTAGTTGGAAACAAAGCGAAAACGATTTATAGTTCAGTAAAACGTATTGTATATTTTTTATTCATAATCACACCATATTTAGTGGCTCTGTTTTATAGAGTCTTGAATGAGAACAAGTCACCAAGAGCTGGTTTATAGTCTGAGTCTAAGATTATATTTGCATTATGAATGTGTCATGGTTAAAGATGTACTGTGTGTGTGTGTGTGTGTGTGTGTGTGTGTGTGTGTGTGTGTGTGTGTGTGTCTGTGTGTCTGTGTGTGTGTTTGTGTGTGTGTGTGTGTGTGTAAGAGTGAGTGTGTTGATATTGAATCTTCTGTTTAAACTGTAGCTATGTACAGTATATTTAGATACGATTAGATCTGATGCTTTGATTTTTTACAATAAATGTTTTTAAATAGTCGATAATAAAGTACAGGCCCACCTATATTAAATATATAAGTAAATAAATACAATAAAAAAATAATTTAAATGAAAAGTTTGTCTTGAAATCCTTCAGCGCAGTAGAGTATCTGTACCATAGACTTATTCTAAACATCATAAACACACGTGCTTTTGTTGATCTCAGCTGAATTCGCTCAGCAGGACAAACCTTCTGGCTCTGCTCAAAGTCACGTCGTTAAATTCCCATGAAAGCCGTTGATCGTGATGCATTGCGTAAAGATCCAGCGGCAAATGAAAGCATTCAGCCTGCTATAGACGAACTTTATCCGGGATATGTGAAGCAGTAAACATACCCGCATTCGCCTTCCGCCATTTTCCGCCATCATGGTACACGTTTGTATTATGGGGAATCGTAATACGGGACTAAGTGACTCCAGATGCTCCATAAAAAAAAT
>NC_060901.1:3993512-4028512 GCF_014805685.1 Silurus meridionalis | reverse complement strand
TTCAGTTTCATTCGATCTTTGCATCTCCTATTTTTCCCTGTCACTTTCTCTCTATCAATCTCTTTCCTTCTTTCACCAGTTCTCAGTCTTTCTCACGTCTAATCACTATCCCTCGTTGTCTTTTTCCTTTTTTCTTTTCTTACTCTACTTTTCTCCTTTTCTCTTACTCACACTTATTAACAGTCTCTACCTGTGAGTCTGTCTCTCTTTCTCATCTCACGCTTATGTCTGTCTGGTAGTCTCTTTGTCTCTCTCTTTCTCTCACTTTAGCTCAGTCAGAAGGAAAAAGTAGAAGTAGATAGATAGATAGATAGATAGATAGATAGATAGATAGATAGATAGATAGATAGATAGATAGATAGATAGATAGATAGATAGATAGATAGATAGATAGATCTGTCTCTCTTTCTCTAACTCTCTTCACCACCATTCCAAATTTCCTTGATTACAAAATGGGTGTTTAAAATCCAGTGAAGCAGGACAGATTTGGCAGAGCAGCTCTTCTCCTTTTCCTGCCTTCCAAGACAGCACACATGATGGCTGCTCCCCATCTGTCCGGCCCTAAACCTGGGTTCAAACACACGCGTGCAGGCAAACGCTAACTACCAAGCGGCTTCTTCAGCCATCTGTCGCATCACCGCTCCATCCAGCATCGTCCTCCTCACTCCTCTCATCGTCACACGTTCACAAATAGCCTCTCATCTCCCTCATGGCCGTGTTTCTCATTCGGCATAAACTGCACTACGATAAAAATACACAGGTCTCCTTTTAGGTCAGGTGTGTGTGCGAGCGCGCGCGTGCGTGCGTGCGTGCGTGTGTGTGTGTGTGTGTGTGTGTGTCTAAAAGATTAATCTTTTTCTGGTTAATGAAATGGCCTTGATGAAGGCATCCACAGGCTGAAGGTCATCCTGTGGCACGTGTCCCCACATTGGTGACGTTTCCGCATTCTGGTTTGGTTCCGGTTCTTACTGTGTGGTTACAGTAAACATTATAATGCATTCATAAACTATTTATGAACAATGTTTGATATCAACCTTTACACATACTACAAAATCAATTACGCAGTAAAAAGGTATATTCTACAGCTACACTGAACGGACAGAAGTTTGTGGACCACCAGGAAGAAAATAGCCAGCCAGCCTGACAGACAGACAGACAGACAGACACATACATACATACATACATACATACATACATACATACATACAGTACATACAATGATAGAGAATTAGATAGATAGATTTATTAATATTACAATATAATATTATAAAGTCTATAACTTGGGGTTTGTTGCTAGTTGTTTATGGAGATGTTCTGAGAACCTTGTGGACCCCACTGCTCTTTATACCTCCTCTCTACATTTACATTACCTTTTTTAAGGCCCTTATCCAGAGAGACTTACAATTATCTCATACAGCTGAGCAGCTGAAGGTTAAAGGCCTTGCTAAAGGACCCAGCAGTTGCAGCTTTTGGTGGTAGATTTGAACTCACAACCTTCAGAAGTGCAACATCTTAACAACTGAGACCAAACATAGTAGATAAGGATCAATACAGGTAGACGTGTGTGGCCATCATGGTTATATTATGGGCTGGTTTATTTTCTGATTGCCACAGGGAGGGTTAAAGAGGGTGGGAGAGAGAAATAGAGACACACACACACACACACACACACACACACACATGCAGCTACCAGAGCTTTATAGTCATGCACTTTCTACCCTGATGTGATCTCTTTCCCAGTTTGCGACATAATGAGGCCGTCGTTATTAAAGTCCTGTCACAGGTTTAGATGACACTCATGCAGGATCCTGTAAATGATTTTTAATTGAGGAGCCCATATTAAAAGCCACACCGGCGATGATTATGGTGTCAGCGTGTCTGCTTCTCCAAAAGTCAGTTACTTATTTCTAATTCATACCTGAATACAAGCTTGCCATAAAGGCATCTGAAATTATTCGGAGGTGGGGGGAGGTGGATAGGATTTTAGATCGCAAGGTCACAAGTTTAAATCCCAGCACCAATAAGCTGCCACTGAGGGGCCCATGAGCAAAGTCCTTAACCCTCAACTGCTCAGTTGTATGTCACTCTGAATAAGAGGGCGTCTGCCAAATGGCGTCAATGTAAAAATATCCATTTACATTTAAATTCTGTTACGACAAAGAAGAGGAGTCATAATGCTGCGCAATAAAGCAGGATCAATTTGCTAGTTTGAGCTTAGTAGCTAATCGTACAGTAGCTGCGTCTCGCTTTGATATGATATTGAGTCATTTCAGACACAATTAAACACACTTCAGGTGCAATCAGCTTGATTTTCGTCTTCGCTTGGCGGGTTTTCGAATGTCCGAATGCATAAAAATATTGAAAACGAACGAAGAACGAAGTGGATTTTTAAAATTCCAAGATTTTAGATTGTGAACAAACAGAGTGAAGCTTACAGTAAAACGTTCCATTGACCTTATATAAGCAGTAAACACTCTAGGAAGGCTACACAACCAATCAGATTAGTGGACCTTACTTATGATTACTAGTACCCTACGAAGGTGTATACCAAAATGCATCATCGAATATATACAATCAAGTTGCCATAACACCTTATATCACCTTTGGGTTTCAACTTGACTTATACTATATAGACAAATTATTTGTTTGTGGACACCTGAGAATAAGTAGGTTTTTTTAATATCTTATTTCACGTTTAAACCCCTATTTACTCTTATAATATCCTCTTGGGGAGGTGGTCGCTCAGTGATTAAGGATCTGGTTTACTGATCGGAAGGTAGGTTTTCAAGCCTTGTTTTGCCAAGCTGCCATCTTGGGGCCCTTGAGCAAGGCCCTTAAACCTTTGTTCTCCAGCTGACCCCAGCTTTCGTACATTGCTGACATATGCAAGGAATGTATTTATATATGTATGTATAAAGCACAATAATTACCTTCACTCTTCTGGGAAGTTGCACAAATTTTTTGGAGTGTGCTTTGGAGATTTGGGTTCAATCCGCCACAAAGGTCAGATATTGATGAAGGTGAGCTGAGGAGGCCTGGCGTTCATTCAGTGATCCATTTTACCATGTTTAATAGGGTTGAGGTCAGAGCTCTCAAGCAGGAGATCTTTCAATCCAAACCTTATAAAGTATATCTCATGGAACTAGCTTTGTGCACACTTTATGTCATGCTATAAAAGGTTTGAGTCTCCTAGTTCACGTGAAGGGAAAATGTCATGCTCCCACACCTAAATACATCCTATACACCTTTGTGGTAACAGTTTGGAGAAGAACCACATACAGCTGAAAATGTCAGGTGTCCCAACACTTTTGTTCGTTTCGTGTACATATCGTTGACTGTGTAACTCAAACGTTTGAGTGGCGGTGTAGTCATTATAAAAGCTAGATCCAGTCATGCCATTTGTCATCATTGTATAGTTGAAAAGCAGGGGCCGTCTCAGTTTCCTCATTTATTCATGCTGTCGATGAATCAGACTACATCCCCGGCCTAATGAGAAAGTGGTGTAGCGAATGAAAGACGAGTTTCCCGTGTCCCATTTCGTCCTCCTGCTTTTTTTTTGTCCTACCTCTTGTTTTAACTCGTGTTCGGTTTCCTGTCCCTGCCGAGAGAATGAACGTGGCCCTGGTCTTCTTGAGTCGCTCCGCCTCGTCTAACTAGGCTGGATTTGCTGGCATGGTGCATGGCGGGCAGGCGGGCGGTCAGAAGTTTGATTACAGGGCACGGCTGGCACCCGGGGAGATAAGATGAAAGGGAAGATGAAACGTGACCCACTTGACCCCTGGATCGCTCCTTGTTTGGTGGACCATCTGAGACAGTGGCTGCACAACAAGGGGGGGAAAACTAATCCTTTCCAGGTGTTGTGCCAGCTTACTAGAATGACTAGCGACTCCCACACACACACACACTCACACACTCACACATACACACACACACACACACACACACACACACACACACACACACACACACACGTACGCCGACACACTTCACTGTCCTGGGTTCTTAAGTGTTCGGTGAGAGGGAGGATGAGTGAAGAGAGCTGCAGGTGGCAGTTGGGATTATAGGAGGCGAAGGGGGTAGTTTGTCTCACACACACACACACACACACACACACACACACACACACACACACACACACACACACACATATATGGGAGCCTGTATGGGCACATAAACCATAATCCTGAAATATTGATGCTCTGTGTCACAACTCATTGAAGACACCATGCAACACACACAAACACACACACACACACACACACACACACACACACACACACATACACACATACACATACACAATCTTAACCTCAACCTTAGTAACAAAAGCAAACCATTTTGTTCCTTTTTTAATAATAAATCTTTTTATAGCCACAAAAGATTTTCCTATTTTTCTGGGGACATCAAGATATAAATATTTGTCCCCACAAACACAAACACAAACACACACACACACACACACACACACACACACACACACACACACACACACACATTTCCCTCATCACAGTTATTATATTGTACATATTCCTCATTGATGTTGGACCTGACACACATGTATAAACACACCTGACACCACACACACACACACACACACACACACACACACACACACGCACACATCCCTAACCTTAGCTTTGCTATAAATATTTTTTTCTGTCAGATTCTTCTGAGGACATTAAGATATAAGAACATTTTCCCACAAACACACACTCACACTCGCACACACACACACACATACAGTTTGCTGTATTCAGTACCAGATTTCTTCCATTGCTTTATTATCATATCTTACATATAACTAATTGACGCTGGACTGTCTCTGTCTCACACACACACACACACACACACACACACACACACACACACATACACAAAAACACGGAAGCCTAACCTCAAAAGCCTTACTGCTTTTGAATAAATCTTTTTAATGGCCACAATGTCACATTTGTCATATTTATTATATTTTCTGGGGACATCACGATATATAAAAACATGTCCCCACAAACACACACACTCGTGCGTACACACACACACACACACACACACACACACACACACACACACACACACACACCAAACAATATGAGATTTTCCTCATTGCATTGTAATATTGTACATATTCCTCATTGACCCTGAACCCATGCCCCCCTCCACCACACACACACACACACACACACAAACACACCTCACACACCACACACACTTACACACTCACACACACTCACACACAACTAACCTTAAATGCCTTAGTTGATATATATATTTTATAGCCACAAAGGTCAAATCTGTCAGATTTATAATTTTTTTCTGGGGACATCATGATATAAACACATGCCCCCACAAATCCACATTCTCACACACACACACACTAAACCATATCAGATTTCCCTCATTGCAGTTATTATATCACACATATTTCTTATTTTATCGCCACAAAGTCAAATCTGACAGATTTATCCTTTTTCTGGGCCCATCGCAATATTAGAACAGGTCCTTACAAACACTCACTACAGAAACCCACACACACATACACACAAACACACACAGACTAAACAATATCAGATTTTCTCACCGCAGTTATTATATCATACATATTCTTATTAATGCTGGACCTTGTTTTACACACACACACACACACACACACACACACACACACACACACTAAACAATATCCGATTTCCCCTATCACAGTTATTATATGGTACATATCTGCCACTGATGCTGAACCCTGAGCTCTCACACACACACACACACACACACACACACACACACACAGACACACAGACACACCAGGTGAAAATATTCAGGAATATGAGTTCAGCCCTGCAGCACCTTCTTCTCATCATAATGTGATCTTTTTTTCCAGCTAAATGGCTCGCCGCTGTGCATAATGAGCCTCGGCGTTATTACGGCACTGTCACAGATTCATAAGACATCACTCTGGCAGCATCGCGTAAAGCCTTTTAATTGAAGAGCTCGCAATAAAAGCTCGCAAAAAAAAACTACGCCACGCGCCGCGATCTGGAATCATTTGAATGGCACCTGGAAAGCCTAAGCGCGATGACGCGACCGCGTTCGTGATCTTGACGAGATGTCTTTGCTAAGTGCTTGCTGCGAGTTTGTTTGTGTCGGTAATCACATATTTGTCCTCCTTTGTCTCCATTCTAGGACGGAGTCGGTTGCCGAGAAGATGCTGACGAACTGGTTCACGTTCCTTCTCTACAAATTCCTCAAGGTGAGCCGAGGCCTTTTTTTACGCACGAGTATGTCGAGGGGGGGACAAAGGAGGCTTCAAGGTCATTTGGCATGGGATGCGAATGTGTGTGCAGAGATGCCAAATCTTTCGAGAGAGCTGGCAGAGAACACACTGCAGGTGCATGCGAGAGTGTGTGTGTGTGTGTGTGTGTGTGTGTGTGTGTGGGAGAGAGAGAGAGAGAGCTCATGCTAATCAGCAGGTGTGTAAATCTGGTCCTGCTGACCACAGCGTTCCTCTTTTTATCTGTGTGTGAGAGTGTGAAGTGCAGCAGTCGACTCAGCTCTCCACCGCTTTGTAGCCTTCCCACATCATTAAGCAACTAGCAAACAGTTTAAAGGTGCAATATGGCATTTTTTAAGCATTTTGCAGAGATTTGCTGAGTGGGATGAGATGCTTAATTTTTTTTTTTTTCAGCACATTAAGATTGCTGTTTTTTCTTCTATTATATTATCTTTTTTTAGTCAATCAATTTTCATTTATCTTTAATAATCCCAGGCTTACAAATTGCAGTACAACTTCCTTTCATTTCAGGTTTCAAGGTTGCCTGAGAATAAGTTCTTTTTAAGCATCTCATTCCATATTTTGTCCCCGTTTCCTGTTATAACCTTTACTCTTCACAATTCGTGCTCCCTATATGCCTAGTAGAATGACCTGATTAGATGCAAATAACCTTGTTAAGTGTACACACTCACTACATACCTAATCCATACATAATACAACCAATGCAGTTACCCAGCACCATATCTGCCCAGAGACGCACAATATTCACTACATATGCACAATACAAGTGATACAACACCCTAATGCCTAATTTGCATAGTATTCCGACTTGATTTACTGTGTAAGCTTACTACATACACACTCCATCCACATTACAACCTAACACAATTTATATATAAAATATGATCTTATGGTACAGGTAGTTTGCTTTTACTTCTTTGATTCAGACAGACAGCAAATTATTTACTTAAGTGCCTTCTGACTTTTAACACATGGCCCCTTTTGCAAACCGCAAGGCCTTTATAGTGCAAAAAAAGTATTATTTTTTTAAATAAAACCAGATGTTTCTTTCCTGTTGTGTCTGCAGGAAGATGCAGCTCTACCTCTGCCATGTTAATCTGTAATTTATGTGCCTTTAAGGACACGCTTTGGCCTTCGCAGTGTTGTGATTGTTCATGTAGCAGCGGCGGTGCTGAGAGAACGAGCTCAAAAAATAGTTTAGCGACGAGAAATCGATCTACATATCAAATATTAGTCACAAATTATTGCTCACTTTTGAAAAAATAAGTAGTATAGCGCATCTACTAACAATTATATCGTGCAGCTTGTGTATATATATATATATATATATATATATATATATATATATATATATATATATATATATTAGGGCTGTTAATTTATTAAAATATTTAATTGCGATTAATCGCATTATTGTCATGAGTTAACTCGTGATTAACTGCTATTTAATCGTACATTTTTATCTGTTCTAAATGTACCTTGAATGAAAACTTTTAAAGTTTTTAATACTCTACTCAACATGCGCATGGACAAATATGGATGCTTTTTGTAAATGTATGTTTATTATTTGTGAAACCAGACTCAACATGAGCATGAAGACAAAATATTCTTGTAAATATTTTAAAGTAACTATGGTGTTTTAAATTATGTAAATTATTAGGAGACCACGTGGAACTTTTACTATGTTTCCATACGGATGGTTTTAATTGCCAGATGTTTCCATTTACTCTTTACCCCTAGTAAAATGATGTGTTTTGCTAACACTACATATGATATCGAACCTGGTGCCCTATATGGTGAAAGAAAATTACATGATTAACCCTATATGTTCTCTACATAGAGTAGTATAATACAGATAATGCAGTGTCCTAGTGGCCCAGCTGCATGACATAAACTTCACTGCTGTTGAAGGTCCCTACAACTCATTTATCAGACAACTCTTCTACCTTTCGTTGACTGTTATCCATGCTAGTCTGTTTTTTTGTCAGTAAAGGAGCTACAGCTTTAGCATGTGCTGCTGTCTGGCTTTGTTCGGATGATTGCTTTTTGAACAGAACAGATGTGAAAGATCACCCTGCTGAGGGTGGAAAAAAAAAAAAGAGGCATAGAGCCCCAAAAAAATTTCCTCCCAGAAGGGTGTGATGCAACAGCTCCGAAATGAGCCACTATTTTTCCTCATCTTGTCTTGTCTTCCAGGAGTGTGCTGGCGAGCCGCTGTTTTCCCTCTTCTGTGCCATCAAGCAGCAGATGGAGAAAGGGCCTATCGACTCGATCACAGGGGAGGCACGCTACTCTCTGAGCGAGGACAAGCTCATCAGGCAGCAGATCGACTACAAGACACTGGTGAGAGTCAAACAGAGCAGACGAAGGGACAGGGAGAGAGAAAGAGAGAGAGAGGGAATGGTGGAAAGGGAGAGGGGAAATAGAGAATGGGGGAGGTTTCATTTCCTACCACCTCCAGCTCTTCAGGGTGACTGATCTTCACAGCCGACAGGAAACGCATCAGCTACAAGTGACCCCCGACCCTCCATCTTATCACAGGGTCACTGTGTTATCATGTTCTATACATCTTCTAGACGGACAGGCAGGGTGTTGGGACAGTGTGTGTGTGTGTGTGTCGAAGATGAGGAGATGTGTATCACACACACACACACACTGTCACAGAGTACATCTGGGAGTGGTTTATTCCTTTTGCACCACATTATATTGCTACTGATTTGTGTTTAAAAGATTTTTGACTCATCACATATACAGTAAAATTCCTTCTTTGCAAATCTCAAGGAGAGTCAGCTATGATACAGCACCTCTGGGGCACAGAGAGTTAAGGGGCCTTCCTCAAGGGCCCGAGATTCGCGCTTGCTTCCACATACATATATGCTGTATATCTTATGTAGTATGGTACTATAAATTGCTTTGTTTTGCTAAATTATGTATTCAATTCAAGTTTATTTCTATAGTACTTTTCACAATGGACATAGTCTAGAGGCAACTTCAAAGAATGTAGGAATTATAGAACAAAAAATTTAATAAGTGAGTTGTGTGTTTATCTCCAACGAGCAAGCCTGGAGCGACCTCCAGCCACTGTGGTAAGGAAAAACTCCTTTAGGTGGTATGGGGGAGAAACCTTGAGAGTAACCAGACTCAAAGTAACCCTGTACAGATTCAAATATTCAGCGCACTATACTGATACGCATACAGTATACAGCCTTGCGTTAAAACATATCTAAGATTCCAAATGCCAGTCTGTCCATAAACAAATCAACCCTTTATATGGTCCTTTATAAGCTACTTCCAGGGTCTCGTTCTCCTTCAGCAACCGCCCTGTAATAATGAACGGTTCCAGTCTCATCAGCATCATGGAAATTGTCTGCTCCTGCGTGCCATGTAATTACATCTCGATGGTGATGATAGTCATCGCGTCGCCGTCAACGTCGTCCTGAAGGATGACGAGTCTGATGACGAGCAAAAGGATGATAATTATTGAGTTAATTGCGGAGCAGGGTCTCGGCTCCCTGAAGTGTCTCGACACCTTTTTACACGTTCGCACTTGTACAATTACACCTTACTATGTCTCGTTCGCTGTCTGTCAAAAAAGTCACACACGCACTGTCTTTCTCTGAGGTTTTTTTTTTCAACTACAATGAATATTTGAGTTAATAGACGTGGAATAAAAAAAAGTTCGAGACCTACTGTACCTCAAATATTGTTTTTTCCTCCTTATTTGGAAATGACGTTTCCCTGTCACAGAGGTGGATATAGTAGATACCTTACAGCAAAACATACTCCACCGAAAGTCACCAAACCTCTCAGAGTATGGCATTTGAACAGCACTTTTAGTATTTGACTCATATTTAATGTAGGCTCAAAGATGCACAAGTCCTCGACACCTATGAAAAGCCAAAAAACGGTTGATTTGTGTGGTTTCGTTTCCTAAAACACAATCAGCCTCTTCAACATGGCAGAATGAAACAATGATCGAACAAGTTGGTCCCGAAAATAAAATAATGCATTAAAGCAATCATTCCAAAACGAATCTTCAAATAAAAAAACAAATACAATGACAGCATCGTGTCACAACAATTAGTATTCAATTGACGAATTAAATTAAGTTAATCAGTTTAGATAAATTAACAAATATTTTGAGTCGGAGAACATTTTTATTCAACTTCTACCAAATCCGTACTTGGAATTTATTTTTTTGGACGGAAAATGAGGCCAGCGGTGCGTAAACGTTGCTTACAGGTGGCAGATGCGGGTAGAGGAGCGTCTGCGTCTTCAACGTAATGTAATTGGTTATGCTCTTTGTCAATTAAAATATAGTATAAATGTAGTTAAGTGGAGAGTAAAAGTCTCTTATATCTTTGATACTCAGTAAAACTAGAAAGCAGCTGGAAAATTACTAGCAGGTAAAGAAGTACGTTTACTCGGATACTTTACACTGCGTCTCATTGGATGGCCGTTTGCTTTTCTTCCTCTAGGTGGTGAACTGCATTCACCCGGACAACGAGAAAAGCCCAGAGATTCAGGTGAAAGTCCTGAACTGTGACACTATCAGCCAGGTGAAGGAGAAGATCCTGGATGCCATCTACAAGAACGTTCCTTATTCTCATCGTCAAAAAGCCGCAGACATGGATCTAGGTAAAATAAAACTAATCGATGGACACTTGACCATATGTACTTTGTGAGCATGCCATTTCACATTCAGTCCATTTACTCTTAGAATAAGCTTTATTTTTCTGGGCAGATGTTCTACGAGGTTTTGGAGTGTGCTTGTTGTATTCAGACACAAAAGTCAGGTAGTGATGTAGGTGAAGTGAGGAGGCCTGTGGTGCAATCAGCGTTCACATTCATGATATTGAGAAGGGTTGGAGCGCTATAGCAGGAGATCTTCCACACACTTCCAACCCATGTAAAGCATATCTTCATGGAGCTGGCTGTGTGCACTTTAAGCAGGTTTCGGTCTTCTAGTTTGAGTGAAAGGAGCATCTCATTCTCCTGCATTAAAAGACATCTTATATAATTGCATGCCTTTAAGTCTGTGGTAATAGTTTGAGAAAAAAATATATGTATATTCTTGGAAAATTGAGGTGTTCCAATACTTTTGTTCATATAGTGTATATGAGGGTGGGTGCACAAACTTTTGCACTCAAAACCTGCAGTTTACAGCTGCAATGCACCTGCTTCTTTAGGAATCACCTACGGCTGAAAAATGCAGGTGTCCTAATACTTTTGTATATATAGCCTAGAAATAGAGAATGTAGAAAATCAGAAGAAATTAAATAAAACAGGTTTTAATAATCGGATATTTTTGTTATAATAAAAACTGCTAGATGAATTAGAGCGAGATATGTTTTAGTACAGCTTTTCTTTTCCCTCTGCATCGCTAAGAATAAATCCTGTGTATTATGTGTATAACAGACAGCACCTGAGAACACAGCAGCGAATAGATCAATTGTATGACTGTATAGTTGTTATATGAATCCATTAGTGACATTAGATATATAAAACTATACACGCTTAGTGTCAGAGTGATGCCGTACGAGACTGCGTTCCCCATCATCCGCTGCATATCACCGAACATTGGCGTATAATTAGCGGCAGTTTTGAACCGAGTTGCGTCACGTCTCCCGGTTCGGATTATGTTTGTCTCATTATTTTGGTGTTTGTGATTTACGTTTCTGTGCACTTGCATCCGCCTACGCTTATATTACATGACAGGAAGAAGCAGTGGTTAAAAATAATGCATAAAAATAATATATAAAATGCAGAGGCGGGAATCTGCGAAACCACCATGGAAGAAAAGAGAAGAAAAAACAGTGACGTGTACGATGGCGAAAAAAAAAGTTTCTTATTGCATTTTATGGAATTCAATGGCAGTGACTGAGGTCTGGGAGGACAAGAGAACTCTACTCCCCACAAATACACCAGATACAAGGGCAAAGATGTTGTAACAGAGTGCAAACATTCCCAAAAATGCAATAGAAAATCAAATACGGGCGACATGACAAAGAAATAGAGCATAATGTTGGAAACGTGAAAAGCAAATATTAGGTAGATATATACGTGATAATTATCAATGTGAAACAGGTACCACAAAGTCATGAGACATGACGTTAAGATGCAGAGGCTTGTCAAAAATATAGTCCCTCTCCATATTCTTGACACTTGCATATATATATATATATATATATATATATATATATAATAAAACTATATAATACGATTTCCTATTATAATAAGCTCCACTCTTCTCTGTAGATGTTCCACTACATTTTGGAGTGTGCTTGTGAAGGGTGTTAGTAAATTCAGGTCCTGATGTAGGTGAGGTGAGGAAGTCTGGGGTGCAGTCAGTGTTCACATTCATTGTTCATTAGGTTTGAGATCAGTCAGAGCTCTATAGCAGGAGATCTTTCACTCCAACTCATGTCATGAAGCTGGCTTTGTGCTCATGGGTATCGTCATGTTGGAAGAGGTTTGGGTCTCCAAAGACATACTATACAAATGTGTCTCCAAATTTGTGCTGAGGAACCATATATCGCTGGAAAAGTCAGGCGTTCCAGTACTTTTGTCTGTATAGAAAAGCTAGAGACAAATGAAAGGAAAATAATGGAATAAGGTTGAATAGTAATAGTGCAATGGTTATCTGAAAGGAGTCGGATACTGTATACCTAGGATACCAGCAAGATACGTCCAGTTGACATTACACTCCTTTTTAAGCTTATAAATCCAATTTAATTCGATTTACTTTTATTTGCATAGCGTTTTTTAACAATGGATATTGTTAGATATTGTCTCAAAAGATATCGTCTCAAAGCACCTTCACAGAGCGCATAAAGCACTTATAAAAGAATGTATAAGTTTGTTCCTTGTCATTGATCCCTAATGAATGAGAAAGTAGTGAATATGGCAGAGAAAAACTTCCTGAGATATCATGAGAAATAATCCTTGAGAGGAATCAGACTCAAAAGGGAAACCATCCTCATCCTCATCCTTATCCTCCTTACTGATTGCCCATTCATTACAGTTCCATCATTGTTAAGGTGTGCAGTGAACAGGTGCTTAAATGCTTTTGGTTGTGGTCCTGAGATATTGTAGCAGACTGTTGTTATTAATCACAGTCCCAATAATTCACACTTAAGGTGCATGAACTTATGAATTAAGAATTTGAACATCCAGGGTGGGTTTTGGCCATTTGGAATGAATTCTTCTCTAAGCTTTTTTTTTTTTTCTCATTTTTCGTGCTCAGCGTTCCATTTGTTTATTTTGTCCTCTCTGCAGCAGCTGATTTGCATATTGATAGAGAAATGTACAGTACTGAGGAATAAAACAATAGGAAAAAATTCCTCCTCTCCGCTCTCTCTGTCGCTCATTCTCTCCCTCCTTCCCTCTTTCTGGTGATGATTTGGAATGCAAAGCTACTCCTCGTCACCCAGAGATACGTTTCATCATCTCTCGCTGTGATTGCTGTTTTGTTTATCGAGTCACAAGCAGAGCCTGAGATAGCAGCAGTGAAGAGGGATCTCCCTCCGCCCCCGGCCCAATCGCTCATTTATTTGTGGCGACGATTCGAAGCGAAAAGACGGAAACGGTGACCCTTGGCCACCTCTTGTGGCCGCAAAAGGATGTATTTCGTTCTCATCAGAACCTACGTCCGAAACTGACGCCACACATTCACAGGTCTTTTAAAGGGCTTCCCAGGGGCCTGCTGGAGCAAAAGCGATACGCAGAAGAGAAGCGATTTTTTTTTCCCCCCTGTTTTTCTAGAAATTGTTGTGAAAGTGCAATAAGAGCTTGGCAGGAGGTTTAGCGCGGGTCGATTAGGGCCGCTCGGGCTCTGGCTGCTGCAGATGAAAAAGGAAGTGGCTTTCTGTACCGGGCTCTAATCATTCCCATCGATCCGGCAGCCAGGACGGCCCTAAGAGCAGAAAGCGAGATTAATTTACCCGTCTTCCACCTTCTCGTTGCTTTCCTCTCTCCTGGTTTCTTCCGCTTCATTCGTTCTATCGCACTTTTTTTCTCCTCTCCTTTCTCTGTCTCTTGACCTCGTTCTCTCGTTCTCTCTCTCTAGGTGTGTGAATCGCTCTGTTTTTGAGAAGATGGCCTGATCATTAAATCTCTCCCTTCTGCAGCTTTTTTTTTTTCGTTTGACCTTCACGCCATACATCTTTTTTTTTTACTCCTCACAGGAAGCAGCTTGCTTCAACTCAATAAAATGGGAGCATTCGTGATGATGTTGAGATATTCACAGCTATTCAGTGACTTGTAAACGGTTTCGTGATTGTTTTTCTGCAGAGTGGCGTCAGGGCAGAGGGGTTCGGATCATCCTGCAAGACGAGGACATGACCACGAAGATCGAGAGCGACTGGAAGAGGCTCAACATGCTGTTGCATTACCAGGTACAACCCCAGATTTGATATTTCTTGATTCTCCCACATCCTGTAAGATCTTAAGAGTGTACACTGTAATTCGAAGCAATATTGGAATCCTCAGATCTGACTGGACAGGAAGTGGGGATCTGTTTTTACTAATAGGACTCTGATTCACATACATAAAAAAAAAATTCACGTGTAGGTATACACATACACATACACCCGCCATTTCCAGTGGGTTTTCTAAAACTATTAACACACAATTGTAGAGGATGTCGCTAGGCATGAAATTATCCCTCTACTTGAACCCAAAACCGTTACAGCCTGACAGTGCTGTCAACTGGAACACTGACTTAAACCCAGGCCTGGAACATCTTCCCAGAAGAGTGAAGGTTATTCTAACAGAACTAAATGTCGAATGGGATGCTCAAAAAAAGCACATAGTCAGGTGTCCATTAATTATTGGCCATATATATATATATATATATATATTGTGTATATGTTTGCCTCAAAGCCTAGAAATGAGCTAATGATGACAAATGCATTATATGAACAATAAAAAAGGATAATGCACTTATTGGAGGTGGAAGCTCAGTGGCTCAAGTCCCTCAAGGCATTGGATTCTGGATCGGAAGGTCACAAGTTCAAATCCCAGCACCACCAATCTTCCACTGCTGGGATTTGAGCAAGGTCCTTAACCCTCAACTGCTTAGTCGTAGGTTGGTCTGGATATGGGCATCTGGCAACTGCCATAAATGTAAATTTATCTGTAATGTGATCAGCTGTAGTTAATAAAATGAGATGACCAATGAACATTTAGCTCATTGTAGCAAAATAAAAAACAATTTCTGTACAATCTTCCTTTCTCTTTCTCTCTCTCTCTCTCTCTCTCTCTCTCTCTCTCTCTCTCTCTCTCTCTCTCTCTCTCTCTCTCTCTCTCTCTCTTTTTCTGGGTTTCTTTTTTCTTTAAAAGCCTGACAATTGCAGGCAGCCCTCAGCTGTTGATTACAACAGAGTGAAAAATATACACTTCATAGTGACTGCAATTGTGCATAACTGTGACAGTGCAATCTTGTTCCCACTTATACAATCAACAACAAAGACATGTACGATGTGTGTGTGTGTGTGTGTGTGTGTGTGTGTGTGTGTGTGTGTGTGTGTGTGTGTGTGTGTGTGTGGTTTCTATTTAAAGACTCACACTCAATAATATCAAGGCAGTATTGATTCTTGGTAGGTGTAGGCAGCCGCCGATATTACAGTTTGTAGCGCTGTTAAATTCTGGATTCTGATTGGTCAAATCGTTTTTCTCTATAGCAGCACTGACATTTTTGCAGCTTTTGATCGTTCAAATACATTCTCGTTTCTATAGCAACAGTCTGTCTGTCTGTTTATCTGTGTCTCATTCCTACCTGAAACAATCCACCTCTCAATGCCATCATTATGACGCCACGGTTATAGAAAAACCATCTTTATATCATTATTATTATTATTATTATAGAGAAGCGCAGCATAACAGAGCGCTGCATCACAGACAGGCATCTCACATATTTAGATTGAAGCAAGAAACCCAATAAACATGATTCAATAAGTCTCCTTTCACTGTAGCCACAGCTGCACCACCCACATACATTATCTCTAGCAGAAGCATCGATATTAAACTCATAATACGACCCCAAAAAGTGCATTTCTGTGCACTTTTTTCCTCACGTTACGGTTTTCCTGGCGGCAAATTGTGTTTGTGCACATTCTACAGAAATGCACAACGCAAAGTTATAAAGGTTTATTGAAAAATAACTTTTGAACTCTTTTGGCTACTTTTCCTCGCAATGTCCAGCTTTTCTTGAAAAAAACATCTTGTAAATGGAGAGGGAACGCACTCGTTTTCTGAATGTTTTACAATATTAAATGTAGCTATAAATGGATAAAAAATACTGTGTTGTTTAATAAAAAAAAGAAATGAACACTAAAAAAATCACCACTGGAAAACAATCATGTTGAGTGACATTGCCATATATTTGAGTGAATATTTTAGATATTTTATAAATATTTTAATTTCTTACTTCTTTTCGATTTGATCAAATCAACGGTTCGACTCATCGTTTAATAATAAGGGTTTTGTGACTTTCAGGGTTTGAAGCAAACCAGTTTTTATCGTCCCTCTTTTTTGGTACAAGGACACCATGAAATGCAGATCGCTTATCTTTTTCACATCTTTCTTTTCTTTTTTTATCCCCATATCGCTCCATTATCACAGTGATGGATTTGATGCGTGCGCTTTTTTTTCTCTTGAGGAAAAAGACATCGTTCGTCCGATGTAGGCCGCGCCAGAGATAAAAAGATTGCGAGAATCTGTTCATTTAACATTCATAGTGTTTCTGTTTGATTTTTTCTTTTGACCCTCATCACCTAAGCTGACCTTGTAAAAGACTAAACAACCACAATCTTTTCCTGGTCACGGGATCAGATTTAAAAACACCTGAGTTTGATTGACAGGTCCTATGAATAGTGCACAGGGGGAAATCGGGAGACGTGGAAAGACAAAATTCATGTCCTGATGCGGCATGTGAAGTGCCAATCAGCTGCCTATCATACACACACATATACACACACACACACACACACACACACACACACACACACACACATATACACACAGTTTATATCGTATCATCGACACATTCTGGATTTTTTTCTGTCTTCTGGAGGACAGGTGACAGGCACATGCTTCATTACACTGTAAATAATTTACTAGGCAAGCCTGCCACCCATCAAATGAGCTTTCCGAAAGCGAAAGAGAGAGAGAGGGAAAGGGAGAGAGAAAGAGAAAGAGATGGAAAGATAGAGGTTTGCGACGTTCTCAAATTAAATGTCACATGGGCGGCGTGTGGGTATGTGGGTGGCGGGCTGGAGGCTGGATTAGGAGGTGATTGGAATCGGAGATGAGATAATGAAGACAGAAGTTAATTTATTTTCAGGTGAGGAGAGGTGTTTTATCCTTCGTGCGCCCGCACACACACGCACACATGCACACACACACACACACACACACACACACACACACACACACACACACGACTTCTGAAGATTTTTGCAGTTGTGGCAACTCTCAAATTGCACCTGCTGAACATCTTCACATTTTCATTCATTCATTCATTCATTTGCTCATTCATTTATTTATACATACATCAGTCCATTTATTTATTCAATCTTTTCATTCATTCATTCAATCATTCATTCATTCAGCATGTCTTACTTTTACCGCTATGTAACTAGACTGTTACACTACAGCTGGATGCTACTGTACACTCATTCATTCATTCATTCTTTCATTCATTCATTCATTTATCCATTCAACCTTTTGCACATTTCCATTCATTCATTTGTTCATTCATTCATTCAGCATGTCTTTCTTTTGCCACACTGTAAATAGACTCCTACACTACAGCTACATGTTACTGTACAAGGATTGGTTTATTCATCCATTCATCCATCCATCCATCAATCCATTCATGTATTCAACCTGTTTAAAATTTTCATTCATTCATTCATTCATTCATTTATTCATTTATTCATTTTCTCATTCATTCATTCATTCATTCATTCATTCAGTTATACATACACCAGTCCATTCATTTATTCAATATTTTCATTCATTCATTCATTCATTCATTCAGCATGTCTTACTCTTACCGCTCTGTAGCTAGACTGTTACATTACAGCTGGATGCTACTGTACACGCATTCATTCACTCATCCATTCATTCATTCATCTATTCATCCTTTTGCACATTTTCATTCATTCATTTGTACATTCATTCATTCAGCATGTCTTTCTTTTGCCATACTGTAAATAGACTCCTACACTACAGCTACATGTTACTGTACAATGATTGGTTTATTTATTTATTCATTCATCCATCCATCCATCCATTCTTTTATTCAACCTGTTTCAAATTTTCATTCATTCATTCATTCATTCATTCATTCAGCATGTCTTACTTTTACCTTACCTTATTTGTATCTGCACCTAGACTCATACACTACAACTACGTACTACTGTATATGCCTTGTATTCATTAATTTATTTATTTATTCATTTATTCATTCAGCATTTATTATTATATTACATTTCTTATATGTTTGTTCCTTTTATTCATGAATTTATTCCTCCAGATTTTGATATAACATTCTACACTACAATCTGTCCCCTCATTCATTCATTTGTTTATGGCTATTTCCCATTTAGCTTGATGTGATCATCTATCCATTTATTTATCCATCCATCCATTCAGTCATTATTTAATTTATTTATTCATTCATTTTATTCCCATGGCTTGTTTTCACCAGTCACAAGGTTAAATCTACAAAATACCACAAAATAATTCTACAAATATAGGCCATTCATCCATCCACCTATTCATTGTTCCATCCATCCATCCATCCATCCATCCATCCATCCATCCATTCATTTATTCATTTACTGTTACTTATTTTCACAATTTTACATATTGACTCACTACAATATGCTCTGCAGCTTCACTCAGCATGATTCTTGCTCTTTTTCTTCCCTGTGAATGGGAATAAGAATCGCAGAGTGCATTCAGCTCTAATTCTGTCTCTCACCAGTCAGACACATCCTGCTTCGTCCAAGGCGCTGACATTAATTCTTTGATTTCCTGTCGGGAAACATCTTACTGTGTTATATAAGCTCTTGCTGACATTTTCTATATCTAAGCCATCTGAACGCTATTAGCAATCGAGAATCTCGCCAAAGTGCCAGTTCGCACTCTCAGACTCGCTCGCTACGTGCAGTGATGAAAATAAAGAAAAGAACGACTTCACTTTCCCACAGTTGATTTTTTTTTTATATAATAGCTTAAGATACTGATGAACCTAATGACTGTAATTGCTTCACAATTACTGAGAAAAGTGGTTTTCCATTCCCATCATGCTCCCTGTGTGGTCAGATCCGCTTGCCTTTCTATCCTGATCACTCTCTCTTATATTTCACATTATCTGTGTAATGAACAGCGCTTTTAAATCTACGGTTAGATACCGGAGAGATAAAATAATGCAGTAATTGTCTCCTGGAGCCCTCATGTATTCACCGGCACTTCCGAGACAATTCGCTGGCGATCACCTTAATTAACCCTGTAAGTGGGTCAGACGTCGGGTTGCCAGATTGTGCTGAGACAGGGAAAACTCACCGGGATGGAAATTCCCCTGTCTGTGTGCTGATTGAATCTATTTGTCTGGATGATCACGGCTGTTTCATAAAGTTGCGATGCCTGAGTGCTTAGATCTGGAAAATACATCATTGAATTGGGAGCAGGAGAGTGGAGATCTTTACAAAGGCAATTTTATATACCGCCCCGAAAAAAAAAAATCATAGATACAATTATAACATTATCAGTTTGCTAATGTACTTTTATATAGAAAGAATTCAAAATGTACTTCATATTATATTATATTATATTATATTATATTATATTATATTATATTATATTATACCCCAGTGCTGTTTACTGATTTGATATCACATCAGCTCTGAAAATAGCGAAGTTGTAACTCTATGTATGAGTGTATGAGTGTATAAATGCGTTAGTGTTTCTATAATAACAGCTCATTTTGTGGGGACGTGCACTGCTGTTCCACCACGTGATTAAAGACTATTAGTATATGGGTAGTGCTTTTTAGTGTATATGGAAGAAGTCTCCAGTTTCAGCTCTTTCTACCATTCAGAGATTATTATGATATTATGAGGGGTAAAATGTTATGATTTGTCATTTGTAACGAATAAAAAATAGTAATGCTTGTCTTCTACTTCTGCAGGTATCTGATAATGCGCTGGTGGCCCTCGTCCCAAAGCAGGTCACTGCCTACAACTCTGTAAACAACTCCACCGTCTCCAGGACGTCTGCGAGCAAATACGGTAGGCATCGTGCTTATAATTTGGGAAATAAGTGTCCGATCTATATGTGGCAGTGTGTGTATATTTCTGACTAGCTGAGGATTTAAAAAAGAGACTAATTTAATAGAAAACTAAAAGCAAACTGGGCAAAATGAAAGAGATCTTTCATTAATAACTAGCCAGAAAGCCAAGAAGCTGAGAGGGCTTTACATGAAGAGAGTCAAATTCACACAAAGGTGGACGGAGGCAGAAAATGAGTCTCTTTGCACTTGACTTCCCTCCTGAGACGTAGCCATCCGACTCCTATCGCACAGCATGCTTTCGGATCCGATAAAGTAGAAGATCAAAGGGCCAGGGCAGCGTGAGCACTCTCCAACACACATCAAATACAGCATTAACAACGTCTCATCTCCATAGTCTTTCACCTCGGCTCCAAATTAGCCCTAAATGAAGGGAGAGATGCTGTGTGTGTGTGTGTGTGTGTGTGTGTGTGTGTGTGTGTGTGTGTGCAGACATGTCCCTCAGGGAGGGTAAGAGGAAAGTGAGGGAGTGGATGCCACACATCTTTTTAGTACCTTTTTAGAATTAATTTCAAACGAAAGGGAGCTTTTTTTCAATTGAGCTGAACCAGAGATGCTCTTTGAACTAACAGAGGACAAAAGACACCGAAGCAAAAAGAAAAGACATGAGCTCATTGTGCTTCCTTCCTCTTGGCATCCAAACTCCAGCACGCAGCGATCTTCACTGTTGTGTGTTCAGGGATTTGCAGAACGGTCCAGGTGCATAAAGCTGAATTGCAGTATTGCGTTGTGGGTAAATTATTAATACCTTATTTAATAAGCTCACATGGTTCTTACAAAGAATAATATTTAAATATATAAATATAATATTCATAATTAAAATAAAAGACTATACTAGGCTGTATAATATATACGATATAGTATACAATACCATACTGTGAAAATTTGACTGAAATTACATTTTATATATTAAAATGAAAAGCCAATTGCCATAACTATAACATAATTAATGATAATGTACTATACTATTACATACTGTATTCTATAATGTACAATATTATATACAAGACCTGCGGGCTTTTAGAAAACTATACTGTACTAAAGTATGCTATACTATTTTACTTAACTTGACTATACACGCAGTCTGCAGCTTACAAAAATGGTTATACTATATTATTCTATAGTATACTATACTATACATTACTATACACACAATCTACAATGGGGTAATTACTATACTATACTATACTATACTATACTATATTGTACTATTTTATACTATACTGATAATATACACACTATACATACTACATACTATATACTATACTGATTATACACACAGTCTGCAGGTTACAGAAGGCCTATACTGTACTGCACTGTACTATACTGTACTGCACTGTACTATACTGTACTACACAATACTACACTGTACTATACGGCTCTGCACTATACTGTACCATACTATACTGTATTGTGCAATACTCTACTATACTGTACTACACAATACTACACTGTACTATACGGCTCTGCACTATACTGTACCATACTATACTGTATTGTGCAATACTGTACTATACTGTACTACACAATACTACACTGTACTATATGGCTCTGCACTATACTGTACTATACTGTACCGTACTATAATGTACTGTGCTATACTGTACTATACTGTACTATACTGTGCTGTACTGTGCCATACTGTACTATACTATTCTTGACTATACACACAGTCTGCAGCTTACAAAAATGGTTATACTGTACTATTCTATAGTATACTATACTATACTATACTATACTTCACAATACACACAACCTTCAATAGGGCCATTACTATACTATACTGTACTGTACTGTGTTGTACTGTACTATACAATACTGTACTGTACAGTACTATACTGCACCATATTGTTCTATACTATTCTTGACTATACACACAGTCTATGTGTTACAGAAGTCCTGTATTGTACAATATATACTATACTGTACTGTACTATACAATGCTATACTGAACTATACTCTACTTGAATGTGAGTTATCAATGGCCTATACTACACTATAACATGCCATATCATTCCATAGCATGCTATTATACACATTTGTATATATATATATTATATTATATTATATTATATTATATATGTATAATATAACGATTATTCAATTCATAAGGTATGCAGATTGTTTCTTTTTAAATAGTGCTACACTATCTCAAGCTGCACAGTACTATTACTTTACTGTCTATATTATATCTTTATAAGTGTGTTCACTTGATTGTTTATTGTAATATGTAATTGTAGACAAAGAAATATTTTAACAACCTGCATGCTGTAAAAATCTAAACATAAGTAAGTCTTTTAATAATGTACCCACAATGCAACACTGTTACAAGTATACAAATACCCATATATACCACAAATATACAAATCCCCGAACCCTCGACGCTATTGACGCCTCTGCACACCAAACCTCATCCTTCAGATGCTTGCCAAATAAACAATGCCAACGATGTCCTGTTTTATAAGTATCTGCTATTTTGCTCATATCTACATATACATTCTCTCCTTCATTCTCTTCAATGTGTCCTGATTGCCCTCAATCTTTTCTATCTTTTTTCTGGGCTTCTTTGTCTTTTCTCTCTGCTGGACTGGAACACTTTTGCTGTCTCTCAGCAGAATTGTTCTTTCTCTAGAGAAATTGATTTCTGCTGCATCTAACATGGTGAAAGCTCCACGTTACGTGTGTGAGTGTTATTTTCTTAACCAGATAAGGCGTTTTTTTTTGCTGATCGGCTCTTTTCACGCTGCGTAAACATTCTCTGAGCTGCCTTCTTCGTATGTCATGCTCACCCCTGCCACTGGCGGAGCCATAAAAATCTCATCTGCCTTAACACCTGTTCGATCGGCCGAGATGAAAAATTAAGCAGCCGTACGTGCTAAAACATTCATATCCAATCTTCAACTTGGTGTGAGCTGATAGGCCTGGAATCACATGTGCACCCTGTTACTAAAAAATAAATAAATAAAATTGCTTGGTGATTGTCACCTGAGATCTCTTTTTTTATCTTTTCTTCAGAAAACATGATCAAATACACAGGTAGCCCAGACAGCCTGCGCTCTCGTACACCCATGATCACACCCGACCTGGAAAGTGGAGTCAAGGTTTGGCACCTGGTGAAGAACCACGAGCACGGAGACCAGAAAGAGGGCGACCGCGGCAGCAAGATGGTCTCCGAGATTTATCTGACCAGACTGCTGGCTACCAAGGTGAGCTCTCAAAGAATCAATAAAAAGCACTAGATAAGCACCCAATAGTTACTCTCACACAGTCACCTGACTCATTTAATTGCAATTTTGTACCTACAATAGAGCAATATAGTGATTTAGTTCAGATGGATCGCTGTGCTTTTACAGACTCAGCTGGAGAGAAATGCTGGAGCGTTTAGTTGCTTCATACACCATCATTTTTCCTATCGTTCTGTTTTTAGGTTTACAGCCTGGGTCACAATTAACGGCATATGATGCACTCTTGTAAATATGAGAATAAACCAAGGACAGCGTTTTTCCCCAAATTGTTACCACAAAACATATATGGCGTATACGATGTCTGTGGATGTGCTATCATAACATTTTTCCATTACCTTGAACTAAGAGACCTACATCTAGACCCATTTGAGACACCTGACTTTTCAAAGCATAAGTAGTTTCTTCCACAATTAAGACACCTGACTTTTCAACCATATGTGGCTTTTTACCCAGATTGTTACCACAAAACATATACAGCGTATACAATGTCTCTGGATGTGCTAGCATGAAAGATTGCATTCACCTGAACTAGGAGACCCAAATCTAAACCCAACTGAGACACCTGACTTTTCCAATCATATGTGTTTATTTTTCCAATTTAAGACACCTGACTTTTCTAAAACAAAATTTTTTTTTAATTCCAATTCCAGACACCTGATTTTCCAAACATATGTGGTTCTTTCCCAAATTGTTACCACAAACTTAGAGCCTAATTGCAGTTCCCACATTTGTACTAAATCTAATGGATGAGAGAATTTTTTTTTTTACTTTTTCATCACTTGTGATCGATTGAATCCAAGAAGCAAAAAGAGTTATGACAAATCCCTTCATCTGTAGACAGTATTGTGTGTGTGTGTGTGTGTGTGTGTGTGTGTGTGTGTGTGTGTGTGTGTGTGTGTGTGTTTGTGAGAGAAAATGTGTGTACATGTATATGTGTGTGTGTGTGGCTTTATCATCTGTCATTCTTGTGTTTCTTGTTTGCCAATAAGCACCTACGAGAAGCTCGAACGCATCCAACACATAGATTTCTGCGAACGCCAGACAAATCACCAGCGAATGCCTGCCTGATTCCCTGCCCAACGTGTGGGCCGCATCTCATCAGTCAGACGGATTGTTTTTTGTTTAATATCGAGTTTATTATGCCGCCAGTTCTCTCGGCAAGAAATGATTGGTATGACGGCGCTGTAATTGACTGTTTCCTTTTTCGCTCCTCCAGCAAACACCTTCAATCTTCCATGAGCGCTCCTTATCCGCTCGCTATTCAAAAGGAATGAAGGAGCGAAAAAGAGTAAACTCCGCTCGTTCAAGACTTTCCCCTCGATTCTATTCGCTCCCTACCTGTTTAATCTTTCCCCAACTGTGAGCGTCCCTCATTTCCTTCTCTCGCTCTGTCCCTAATTTGACTTCTCTGTAGGTATTAAAACCTTTTCATTAAAAAAAGGAAGTGAAACCCACCAGGTTGCCCCCCACCCCTCATTAGCATGCTCTTTTTTATTGCTCATCTCATTCAAATTGCAGTAAATAGTCGCCCTGATTCAAGTAATGATCATCCATCAATCCATTCATCCATATAACCATTCATACATCCATAAAAGTATTAATCCATCCATCCATCCATCCATCCATCCATCTATCCGTTTATTCATTTATCCATCTATCTAGCGATTAATTCATCCATCCATCTATCCATCCATCTATTCATTCATACATCCACATAGCCATTCATCCATGTATTCATCCATATATATATATATATAGATAGATAGATAGATAGATAGATAGATAGATAGATAGATAGATAGATAGATAGATAGATAGATAGATAGATAGATAGAGTGAGAAAAATAAGTATTTGAACACCCTGCTATTTTGCAAGTTCTCCCACTTAGAAATCATGGAGGGGTTCGAAATTGTCATCGTAGGTGCATATCCACTGTGAGAGACATAATCTAAAAAAAAAAATCCAGAAATCACAATATATGATTTTTTAACTATTTATTTGTATGATACAGCTGCAAATAAGTATTTGAACACCTGTCTATCAGCTAGAATTCTGACCCTCAAAGACCTGTTATTCTGCCTTTAAAATGTCCACCTCCACTACATTTATTATCCTAAATTAGATGCACCTGTTTGAGGTCGCTAGCTGCATAAAGACACCTGTCCACCCCATACAATCAGTAAGAATCCAACTACTAACATGGCCAAGACCAAAGAGCTGTCCAAAGACACTAGAGACAAAATTGTACACCTCCACAAGGCTGGAAAGGGCTACGGGGAAATTGCCAAGCAGCTTGGTGAAAAAAGGTCCACTGTTGGAGCAATCATTAGAAAATGGAAGAAGCTAAACATGACTGTCAATCTCCCTCGGACTGGGGCTCCATGCAAGATCTCACCTCGTGGGGTCTCACTGATCCTAAGGAAGGTGAGAAATCAGCCCAGAACTACAGGGGAGGAGCTGGTCAATGACCTGAAAAGAGCTGGACCACCGTTTCCAAGGTTACTGTTGGTAATACACTAAGACGTCATGGTTTGAAATCATGCATGGCACGGAAGGTTCCCCTGCTTAAACCAGCACATGTCCAGGCACGTCTTAAGTTTGCCAATGACCATTTGGATGATCCAGAGGAGTCATGGGAGAAAGTCATGTGGTCAGATGAGACCAAAATAGAACTTTTGGGTCAAAATTCCACTAAACGTGTTTGGAGGAAGAAGAATTATGACTACCCTCCCAAGAACACCATCCCTACTGTGAAGCATAGGGGTGGTAGCATCATGCTTTGGGGGTGTTTTTCTGCACATGGGACAGGGCGACTGCACTGTATTAAGGAGAGGATGACCAGGGCCATGTATTGCGAGATTTTGGGGAACAACCTCCTTCCCTCAGTTAGAGCATTGAAGATGGGTCGAGGCTGGGTCTTCCAACATGACAATGACCCGAAGCACACAGCCAGGATAACCAAGGAGTGGCTCTGTAAGAAGCAGATCAAGGTTCTGGCGTGGCCTATCCAGTCTCCAGACCTAAACCCAATAGAGAATCTTTGGAGGGAGCTCAAACTCTGTGTTTCTCAGCGACAGGCCAGAAACCTGACTGATCTAGAGAAGATCTGTGTGGAGGAGGCCAAAATCCTCCTGCAGTGTGTGCAAACCTGGTGAAAAACTACAGGAAACGTTTGACCTCTGTAATTGCAAACAAAGGCTACTGTACCAAATATTAACATTGACTTTCTCAGGTGTTCAAATACTTATTTGCAGCTGTATCATACAAATAAATAGTTAAAAAATCATATATTGTGATTTCTGGATTTTTTTTTTAGATTATGTCTCTCACAGTGGACATGCACCTACGATGACAATTTTAGACCCCTCCATGATTTCTAAGTGGGAGAACTTACAAAATAGCAGGGTGTTCAAATACTTATTTTCCTCACTGTAGCTATTCATCCATCTATCCATTCATCCATATAACCTTTTATCCATCCATGCATTCATTCTTCCAGCCATCCATATATATAGCCATCATCCATTTATATAGCCATCCACCCATTTATCCAACTATCCATTCATTTATTTAGCTATTCATCTATTTATTTATATAGCCATTCATCCATCTATCTGCCATTTATCCATCCATCAATCCATAAAACCATTCATACATCCATAAAAGTATTCATCCATCCATTCATCCTTCAATCATATATCCAACCATATAACTATTTATCCATCTATCCAACCATCCATTCATCCAATTATCCATTCATCCCTCTAGCCATTCATCCAACTATCTAGTCATTTATCTATCCATATGTCCATCCATCCATATAACCATCCATACATCCATAAAAGTATTCATCCATCCATCCATTCATCTATCCAACCATCCATTCGTCCAATTATCCATTCATCCCTCTAGCCATTCATCCAACTATCTAGTCATTTATTCATCCATATGTCCATCTATCCATTCATCTATATATCCATCTTTCCATCCATATTGCTATTCATCCATCCATCCTTATAGCCATTCATCCATCTATTCATCCACACATCCATATAGCTATTCATCCATCCATCCATTCATCCATATAACCATTTAACTATCCATCGATCCATTCATCTATATAGCCATTCATTCATCTATCCATCTATCTATATAGCCATTCATCCATCAATCCATCCGTCAGCCATGAAAAATATATTTTCGTCCTTGTAGGGAAAAGATAACTAGTGTGGAATGTGAAATGCAGCAGAATCACTGCTGAGATCGTCGGCTAACAGGTTTTTTTTAACAAGGTTTTTTTTCGCCCAGTTCCCAGATCCCAGTCTCCTCTGAACCAAAATAGGATTTTATTGCTACTCATACTCATACACTTTTAGATTTCCTCATCCCATCCTCTTTTTGTGTATATCTCGGTTTTCCTCTCTGCAACTGCTTCACGTCCTGTTGGCTCACGTAAGTGGATTAGATCCCTTAGATCTACTTCACGCGTTCTTAAAGTTGACAACGCTTAAATGATATTACAGGTCATCGGTGCGCCAAAGGGCTGTAATCCAGCTGCATGAAAGAGGCTTATTTAGACTTGCCACCTGGTCCCAGATGGTATTAAACAGGATGTATGAAAAAATGCGATTTCAGACATGGTGTTGTGACTGTTGGTAAGTTGTCAAGGTACACTGAGATCAATACATCTAAAAATAAGAGCATGAAAGAATCATAACTCTTATAAAGCTTGTATTCATAATACATAATAAACGGGACTTCATTTCAGCTGACGCTGGACTTAAAAATCTTTATTTTCATAGAAAATCTTTTTTTGCCATGAAATTCATTGATTTCCTTTTAAGTGTCCATCAGTGAACAGCTAATAACATCAACGATGGTGGAATTGTGATGAATAGACATTTGGTGTCACCCAGATGAGAATGGGTTCCCTTTTGAGTTGAGTTTCTTTCTCATGCTAGTCTCACTTATGGTCATTATTGATGAACTTTGAAACTTTGAAAATTATGAATAGAATTGAATGTCAGGTTACATAATGCTTTATAATTTTCATTTATTTGTACAAAATAAAAAGTGCATTATTATGCATTATAGTTTGTATTATAATGCTTATGGAGCCTGACATTATGCTGTTATAGAATGCCAATGTCATAATAGTGCCATTTATACAGATTTATGCAAGGAATTGTATAAAGTACAAATGCTATAATACGTTGTAATGCTTATTTGATGCATTATGAGTGCAGGAGTCATGGAAAATGTTATGTGTTAAATATATGGTTTATAAGAGTAATAGCATGAAATTATAATGCTTTTAATTATAATAAAATAAAAAATGAAATAAAAATGTCAAAGAAAAGTTGAGAATAATTCATTAAAGAAAAAAAAGTTCTACAATATATTTATTGGAATAAATAAATAAACAAATGAATAAACAATCAAATGCACCTCTGATCCAACAAAACTGAAAACCTCACGCATAACGTCTTATGCGTCTTATCCTCTTTTGTGACTTCACAGGGCACGCTGCAGAAGTTTGTAGACGACCTCTTCGAGACCATCTTCAGCACGGCGCACCGAGGAAGCGCCCTCCCGCTCGCCATTAAATACATGTTCGACTTTTTGGACGAGCAAGCCGACAAGCATGGCATCCACGACCCTCACGTCCGGCACACGTGGAAGAGCAACTGGTAAGAGTCTGCACATGAATATCACGTTTACACAAAAACACATGCTCTAAAGCTAGTAGTTAGGAGTGTTAGATCTCATCATCGGCTGCGGTCAGGAATACAGGCATCATATCAAAATTTTGATCGCTCTAAAAGTGAGTGTGTGAGGAAGCATATTGAGAGGAGAAAAAGAGATTGATGGATGGATGGATGGATGGATGGATGGATGGATGGATGGATGGATGGATGAATGACTATATGGATGGATGAATGGATAGATGGATGGATGGATGGATGGATGGATGGATGGATGGATGGATGGATGGATGGATGACTAAATAGGTGGAGGGATGGCTTAATGGATGTATGGATGTCTAAATATATGTGTGGATGGATGCATGGATGAACAGCCATATAGCTATATGAATTGATGGGTGAAAGGATGGATGGATGGATAGATGGATGGATAGATGATAGATAGATAGATAGATAGATAGATAGATAGATAGATAGATAGATAGATAGATAGATAGATAGATAGATAGATAGATAGATAGATAGATAGATAGATTACTATATAGGTGAAAGGATGGCTATATGGATGTATGTATGGCTGGATGGATAAATCAACAGATGGACAAATGGTTAATTGGCCATATGGATAGATTAATGGCTAGATTAAGGGATTGATAGATGGATGGATGGATTGATGGATGGCAATATGAATGGATGAAAATAGAACAAATGGTAATCCTTTTTTAACCTTTACCTTCCCAGGGCCAATGATCCATAATGGACTTTACAGCCCTAATTTTTCCCCTCTTCTTTTTTTCATTACCTCGTTTGCGAGCGCCTTAAATGGGTCCAGATTAGACGTAATGAAAACGTTCTTACAAAGAAAACAAAGGCAAAATGATAAATAGTCATTTCTTGCAAACACGCTTCGCGAGCTGGGCCTAGCGCTGCCGCTGTGTCGTTGGTTTTTTATTGCGTGTCTCTTTACTAAGACCGATATTCCTGGCGTGTTGTGTTTTTTTTTTTGCTGACATACTAATGTCGCTCACAGCGGGGGGAAAGAAGAGCTCCATCTTTAGGTACTGCAGAAACAACAGACTCGTTTCATCTTCCGAGTGAAATATGCTGCTGTCTTCCACACTATCCAAAAAAGCGATTCACCCTAAAAACGCTAACTTGAACACTCGGTGCTGACGAGCTGTTTTGGAATGCACGATGTTTCAAAGCTAAAAGGCCGTTTGTTTATAATTAATAAGTAAAATATATATTTTTAAGTGGATCGCTGAGCCTATATGGATACGACCGGCTCGAACCGGTCGGACATCTGCTGTAGTCTGATATCCTGCTGGTATGAAAAAGCTCAGTTCTATTATACTAGATTTAGCAATTATACTACAGCTGATGGGTTATTACACCATGCAAAACAGCCTATTGTACTCTCTCAGTAGATGTGTGCATAGGGTCACACCCTTGACAGATTTAAAACGGGTACACTATATATATGCAGTTTGTTTTGTATATTCTTAGGGACAGAGATACACTTTTGTAGAGGGCTTTATAACTTATGGGTGCAAAAGTTTGGGTGCACCAGTAGCATCTGAATTGAAATATCTCATTTCGGACGGACGGACGGACGGACGGACGGACGGACGGACGGACGGACGGACAGACAGACAGACAGACAGACAGACAGACAGACAGATAGATAGATAGACAGGCTCTATATGGATAGAGGGATGAATGGATGGATGGATAGATAGCTGTACATTTAAAATGTGCGTGTATGCGTGTATGGGCGAAAAAGTACTCTACATGTAAGTGCAAAAGTTTGTAACCCCCCCTTTATATATATATATATATATATATATATTTCAAAGTCAAAGAAACTGAATGTGTGTGTTCTTCAGGGTTTTTCTCTGGGTTCTTTGCAATGTTCACTCAAAAACATGTCAGTAGGTTAATTGAGCGCTGTAATTGATGTTCCTGTGGGTGTATGGGTTTGCATAAGTGTGTCCATCCATCGTGCATTGCACTCAGTGTTGCCATCCCAGGCTCGGTATCCACCAGGATAAAGCAGTCACGAAAGATAAAATGAAATGAACGATGAAGGAACGTCTGTGGATTCACATGTACCAAATGTCAATGCCATAAATTACATTTCTGTGAAATGTCCTCAGCGTTTTTGTCCTCAGGTTATGGAAATGTTTGGAAACGAAATATCAGAAAAATTCTGTAGGGGTGCAAACATTTGGGCTCATACAATGCAACCAGAGGAATAATGTCATGGAGCATTCATCTCCATGATCTCCAACTGTGGTCTGGTCTGAATTCATTTTCTTTTATTCAGCCATGATTTTTTTATAAGAACATTGTAGACTCCCTCTCCCTCTCTCTCTCTCTCTCTCTCTCTCTCTCTCTCTCTCTCTCTCTCTGACGCACTTCACACCGCATCCACTTTACTGCAGTGTCCTTTCTTATTCCTCTCGTTCTTTTTTCCCCTTAATTTTTTTTCTTGCCTATGACAAAAAAAAACTGCACTGCCTGGAAAATTAATGAGCACATTGCAAACAGAGCGAACACTGACCCCAACCTCTTCCATCCCACACACACACACACACACACACACACACACACACACACACACACACACACACACATATATATACACACAGGCACTCCTACCTGGATCATTTCCATTCACTTTAGTGCAAATAGGCCAGGGAATAAAGCAAGCTTGTATATGTTTATTGCTTTAGACAAGCACAAAAGGTGTGCTGCAGCCAGCAGATACAAACAAGCCAATATGATTCACATCAGCAAAGTGCCCTCACCCAGGAGCGCAGCCTCGCCCCGAGGAACAGCAGGTCCCTGTTTCCTCTATTTATATTCACACTCTTGTTTTTTTGTTTTGTTTTGTTTGTTTCGTTCAGATGAGTGTGCAAGTACACAGAGCACCAGATTTGTTTCACGGCAGTAAATGCTGTGAATGTAATTATCATTGAAATATTTATGTGTGCATATTAAGGGGCAGCTTGCAACTTTTTTACTTTGTGTAGACCTGAAGGAGTAAATGCGGCATCCACTAGATGGCGCTGCAGAGCCAAAAAGATCCATGTCGGTCTGTTTTCCACTCTACATACAATAACTTTGACTACAGTTCCAATAATGGAAATATGTCACTGCAGCTAAGGACAGATTATGATAAACAGTATGAGTAGCTTCACCTCTCATATCTACTGCTCCATGTTGTGAGTTATTTTGTCACCTGACTTTTGTAATTATTGTAACAATAATGTCAAGATTCAGACCAAAAAACATGATCTATTGCACTGTGTAGCGTCTATGGGAGTCACGTGACAAAAGAACGAACGAACCAGAGGACTCATAAGATGAACCACTCAATTAGTTTTCCTGTGTAATGCACTACAAACGGTGTATAGAAATCACATTACAAAAGAACAAACGATTCGGAGTAGAAGATTCCAGAGGTAAACTACTCAATTCTGTTTCTTGTATATCACCTACAGAGATTTTGTGATGCTTTGCTCATGCATCCTGTAAAAATTGAACGAATCACTCTTTGAGTCGACTCGTTCTTCCGAATCAAATTTAAGACTCGTTCAAACTCTTATTCATCTGAAGTTTAAAATTTCACAGACAAACATAATGTCGAGCTCTTGGTAAAGCTCAACCAGCTAATGGTCTAAAGTAGTACATACACTATTTGGACAAAAGTATTGGGACACCTTCCTTTTTCAGCCGTAGGTGGTTCTTTCCCAGATTATTTCCACAAACCTGGAACAACACAGTTGTGTACGATGTCTTAGGATGTAATGGCATTGAAATTTTCCCTTCACTTGAACTAGGAAACTTCTTCCACCAAAACAAGGCCCATGTACACAAAGCCATCTCCATGAAGATATGCTTTACATGTGTGGGAGTAGAAGAGCTCCTGCTCCAGAGCTCTGATATCATCCCTACTGAACATAATGTTGAGCTCTTAGTCAACCAGCTTAACACTCTAGAGTAGTCCATACAATATATCGACAAAAGTGTCGGGACATTTCAACTAGTGACGAATCACTCACGAATGATTCGTTTATTTTGAACAAGTCTTTAATGCGACTCAGAAGAACGAGTCGTCTCAAAGAGTGATTCGTTCATTTTCTACTGAACGCACATGAGTACAGCATCGCCAAATCTCCACAGGTGATGTACAGGAAACAGAATTGAGTAGTTTAACTCTTCTAGTCCTAATCGTTTTTTCTTTTCTCATGTGACTCCCATAGACGCTATGCGGTGCATTACACAGGACACAGAATTGAGTAGTTCATTTGTGTCCTCTTGTCTGAGTCATTCGTTCTTTTGTCATGTGACTCCCACATTTGCTAGAAAGATGATTGAAGGAACGAAATGAACAAAATGACTCAAAAAAAGACTTGATGAACGAGATTCAAATAACCAAATCACTAAAATGAACTAATTTCAACCATGTGTAGTTTCTTCCCTATTTGAGACACCTGACTTTTCCAACCATATGTGGATCTTCCCCAAATTATTTCCACAAACCTGGAGGAACACAGCTGCACTAGCATGAAATATTTGCTTCACTTGAACTAGGAAACTTGTTATGCTCAAAACTAGCTTCATGAAGATATGGACCACAACCCTACTGAACATGATGAATGTGAACGCTGACTGAACCCAAGGCTTTTTCACCGATATCATTACCTGCCTTTACCAAAACCCTTGTGTCTGAAGGAGCACAAATCTCTACAAAATCTAGTGGAACATCTTCCCAGAAGAATGGAGGTTATTATAACAATACACGGGCACTGAATGTGGAATCTTATCGTCGGGTGTCTAAAAAAACCTCAGCGCATATATTGTAAGTATCTGATTTGAGACCCAACATTCGGTTGTAGTGATTTGCGTCCACGTGGTGCTACAACGACCCCACGATTTCCTCTGGTGTTGCGTAACTTTTGTTTCTAAGGACTTGCACAAGTAAGATGTGCTGCATTGACTGAAACTTTTCTATTTATCAATTAAAGTTGCATCTTTCCGTATGACCCAGTCTGACACATCGAGCAGTGCAATTTAAAAAAGAGCACTCAAGATCGTGCTGAAGAGCTCGACTCCTCGTCCTCCATCTTCCTGAAAATTGGCGTCAAAGCCTCCCGTCAGCTGCTGTGGACACAGAGCGCTTTGTCTTTATGATAATTGGTGTGTTGGCTCGCCTTCTCACATCAGCATTAGCTTTATTTCTCCAGCTATAAATCAGTGGATTTTTCAGCTCTCGTAATAATGCCGATCTCGACTAAAACTTGATGGATGATAACGACCGGTAACGTCATGCTGGTACACAAAGCATGATTCATCAGGTTTAAAAAAATAAATGTATAACTGAGTGGCTCAGTAAAGCCGACAT
>NC_060901.1:3931012-3988512 GCF_014805685.1 Silurus meridionalis | reverse complement strand
ATTTTACTTTTGAGAGAAATTTTGGACATAAAACACAAATGAATCCACATCACAAGCATTAGTGATGACTAGGAAGTGGCAGCGATCGCACACATGCGCAAAACAACGCACTAAAAAAAGTATTTCGTCGCACTACAGATCGTATTTCAGATACGGAGTGAGCAGCCACGGTGACACTGCGCTAACTGCTAACTGTTTTTTATACCCCTGCCATTGTTTATTATGTGTATGCGCCGTTCATCCCTAATAGCGACATATAATAGTAGGGTAGGAAGAACGAGTTCCTGCTAATTCCTGATTAGGTTCCTAATAACCTTGTGGCTGGATGACTCACCACAAACCTCAAAACTAAATCAAAAATCACATAGCAAACGTATGATCAGGTGTCTGCAAACATTTTGTCCATATAGTGTCCAATCTGGGGTTAAATAGCAAGCTGTTAATTACCGGGTGATATTCTGCGAAATCCCCAGAGTTTAATTGGCTGCTTCTTGTGTCCATCTGGACGTAAATTAACACCGTAGGTGTTAATACGGCACTTGAGGTGCTAATCCAAGACCGGGGAGTTTGCTGTGTGGACATTGGCTCGGGCACAGCGAACATCTGCTTACAAACAAAACAAACAAGCATTTATAGCTGGGAAAAAATGATGAGTCGTAAAGTTATTTATTGGATTTGTTTTATGGTTGTGTGTCTGACATGATATGACATGACATGACTGGTCTTTCTGGCAGATTGTGTGCGCGTTGGAGGAGGACGACGGTGCCAGGAAACAGAGACTGGCCTTCAAACTGGAGCAGGTGGTCGCCTTTATGAGCCTGGAGAGCTGAGGACCACGTTTCCCAGAGCGCACTGGGACCGCCGTCGTGGAAAAACTGGAGAGGAAAGAAAAAAAAAAAGAAACAAACCGAGCCGTGCCTGAGCACCTGTACATCTTTTAGTTTTTTGTTTTTTTTCTGCACAAAACTTCCTATCAACTGAGCAAAACCAAGAATCCGCGTCGCATTTAAAGCTCTGCTTCCTAGATGACAAAAAATACGGGCCAAGGAGATGGAGACTATAACCATGATGCAACAGGGAGGGATCGAGGGTGGGTTCGGGTTTCGGGATGCGCTGCCTTTTGCGAAACCCTCTGTCCTTCCCTGGGAAAATAGTTTTTTTTTTTTTTTGAAGAAAAAAAAAGATAAAATGTTATGTTTCTGTTGCCTTTAAAAACATCGCTGTTCGGCAAAGTCTTTCACGTCCACAATGTTGGTGTTCTGGTTTTTTCCACTTAACTTGTGTAGGACACCATGATCGGGTCTGAGCGTAGAACCGAAACTTGAGCTTTTTGGTACCGACTTGAAATCCATTGAGTTTACAAGACAGAAAAAAACGACACTGGGAACATTCAAAATGGAGTACGTGGCACGTCTGGGACTCTGACTGTCCGTCTGATTGTCTGTCTGTCCGTCTGTGGCACATTACCTGACTGGAGCTTTGTTATATGGAGAAAAAAAAAATCTGAGGTTTATTCTCTTCTGATGAAAGCACACACACACACACACACACACACACACATACTCTTTCACACACATATTACACACACCTACATCCAGCTGTGAGGGCTTCCTTCCTTCCTCTGGTCTTTTTTTTTGGGGGGGTGAGGATTTTAAGGATCATCGTCCTCGAAAACAAGCACACGTTCTGTAGCTGCCTCAGATTCATAACTTCTACTAGAGTTTCGTCGCTGACACGAGGATCGCCGTGTCGTCTGTCAAGAGTCGTTCACTGCCACAGAGTTTGCAGTTTCACAAATGACTCGAGGAACGAACGAAAAAAAAAAAAAACATAACCAAAGGAGATGAAGGTGATGGAGATTTTTCAGGTGGCAGAAACACGGACTTGCAACCAAAGGTCTACTGCGGTCTACTGATTCTTCGGGAGAAAGGTTTCTTCAGACACCATCGTAAAACGTGAGGAAGCCAGGGAGAAGAGGACGCTTCTTCGGCTTCGTCCTCAGCTTGGGGGGAATTAAAAAGAAAGAAAAAAAAAAGACGAACACCAACCTGTGACAGAGGCTCTGTAACAATGGACGGAAAGAGAACAAAAAACCCCCCACAGTACAGACACCTCTGAAGCACCGTTCTTGTCCTTCAGCCTCTGAGCTTTCCTTTTTGCCTTGACAGAGTGCTCCATGTGGTGATTTGAGACCATTGTGTGGAGATCCACCTTTGGGTATAGTTTATCGGCTTTTTTTTTTTTTTTTTAAAGCGCATGTACTTCGATTTAAACTTGATTAAAAAGAAATAAAAAAATGATCAAGAACAACAATGATGGAAACTTAGAGCAAAATACGCCTTGCTACAAAAAAAAAAAAAAAAAGAAAATTAAGATGATGTGGATGTGTCCTTTTTCTTTCGTTTGCTTGAAAGAACAAGACAGGGAGATGAAAAATACATAAATAGATGAATAAATAAATAAATAAATAAACAAATAAAATAGCGTCCATCTAAAGCCACAAGTCCTGTTAAGGTGGAACCTTTATCCGACTCACACCCGGTCATTCTCATGTCCTTGTGAAAGTGTTAAATAAACAGTTATGATACCGATAATAAGATCGATAACCGTAATCGAGTATAGTATATTCTACCCTTTTTGCATGTCGACCTATTTGGATGTTATGAAATAAAACTGCCTTGCAATCGAAGCTATTTATCTGATACTACTAGGAATTTTAAGAGGATTCTTTTTATTTTGTGATTTTTTTTTTTCCCGTTCGACCGACAGTCGCCGTCATCCGTCGTGTGTCATGAAGAAGCATCACAGTCCCTCAGGTAGATTATTTAGCCGTGAGCCGTTATCGTTTTTCACGTTTACGTCGAAAAAGCTGCACAATGAACGTTACTGTTACTGCTGCACCATGAAAACAAAAACCTTTACATTATTATTTTTTTTTATTCTTCATCCCCTGTCGAATTTTCTGACCAGGACTGTTTACTGAATTTTTTTGTTTGTTTGTTTGTTTGTTTTCGAGAAACTATATTTTTTATGGTGCTTCACTCTTAGAAAAAAAAAAGGAAAAGAATACGACATGAAGATTTATTCGTTCCATTAAAATAAGAAAGAAAGAAAATATACAGTGTTTAATGACAAAAAAAAGTACAAAGCAATGCAAAGTACAAGATTTATGAAATTTATAGCAATTATTATTGTGAGGAAAAATCAAGAAAAATCAGGAAAGTCAGAATTCATCACAATAATATTGCTTTAGTATATGGACAAAAGTTTGTGGACACCTGAACTTTAGATTATTATGTGCTTCTTTTTAAACATCCCATTCCACATGAAGTCTCCATTCGCTGTTATAATAATCTCCACTCTTCTGGGAAGATGTTCCACTAGATTTTGTGGAGATTTGTGCATATTCAGGTATAAGGGTATCAGTGAAGTACTGATGTAGGTGAGGTGAGGAGATCAGGAGTGCAGTCAGCGTTCACATTCATCATGATCAGTAGGGTTGAGAGCCGAATAGCAGGTGATCTTCCATTCCATCCTATGTAAAGCATACCTCCATAGATGTTTGGGTCTCCTAGTTCAACTGAAGGGAAATTTTCACATCCTATACAATTGAGTGTCTCCAACTTTGTGGAAGAATTTCATATGCCTGGAAAAGTCAGGTGTCCCAATACTTTTGTTCATATAGTGTAGGTTTTGTACTTGAACCCTTCTCAGAATTCTTGTTTGGATCTCTGCCTGATTTGGGTTGTAGGTTTCTACACAGTTCATACCAGTGAAGAACCTTTCTTCAGACTGATTTCACACTTTTTTTCAACCCGTAATCCGACAGGAAAAAATGGGGGAAAATGCTGTGAAAATTGGTATTTGTGAGAGAACATTAGGAGATCAGATGATTTTGTTTTCAGATGAAAACAAAATTCACCAAGTAAATTGGAGTCCCATCAAACTTCCATCCAGCTTGGAGACTCACACCAGCGAATCAAACCCACAGAGCGGAGTCACTACATGGTTACATTTATGGTTTTTCATATCTGACAAAGGGAAAAAAGAATGTGCAAGCATCCTAAAAAATTAGTTTTATTCATTAAATAATATCATGAAAATAGTCCGATTGAACCAATTATGAACGATCGCTCTGAAATAAATAAATGATTACAAGCTTGTAACCATTGTTTTGTTATTGTTTTTATAGGATATTGTGCTTCTTTGTAAAAAAAAAAAAAAAAAAAAAAACAGTAAAAACGTCTAGAATATTAATTCATCGTCGTCAATCAATTTTAATGAAATAACTCGATATTTTCCGAATCCACACTCAAGATATTGAACCGTTTTCTTCCTTTCTTTTTTTTTCTTCTAAGAGTGTCCTGGTTACAATAAAGCACCTGATGAATGTAAATATTTTAGATCCTGATAGACGTAGGAGTAGAGTTGAGTGTTCATTCGGTTGATGATTGTGTTTCAGGGGCCGGGTTCGGGCTCGAAACACCCATTCGAGTTGTTACTAAAGAGTCACCGAAGCACACGGGGGTATCAGGAGGCAGAACTCGGATGCAGTCTGTCCTGCTTTCCATGTTTGACGCATTGAAAAACCCATGATGTGAATCTTGTGTGTCTCGGATTTGGAAACTGAGGAAGGCTTGCAGTCCGATATGTCGATTGTGGATTCGGAACAGAGAGGGGGATTCTGATTCATCCTCGGTCACAGTATTTATTGAAAAGAAGAAAAAAAAGAATCCGTTTTTAAAGAAAGCCGTCTGCCTCCGTGATACACCTGTGTTCCGTTTTCTATCCATCTTTCACGTACTGCCACGTGCCGTTGGGTAAACCCCAGCCTCCCGTCTGTCTGTCTGTCTGTATGTCTGTATGTCTGTAACGGACTTGATAAAGCTTCCACCTTTAACATTTTGTAAGACTTCGAAATGTCCTTCTAGCTCAGTGTTATAGCAGGTGTTTCAGAAAAACCCGTTAGAAAAGACTTTTACTATTTCCATACCGGACGAGAGATAACCGAATTATCCTAACAGGAAGAGGAGGAGGAATGAGAGGAGGAGGGAAAAGATGTGGATGAGGATTAGGAGGAAGAGGAGGAGAAGTGAGACGACGGGAAACGGCGAGCTTCTCTAACTTTGTTATAATTAATTGTATACCTGTGTATGTAAATATAATGCATTCCTATTTTGCAGTCAAGGACAAAATACTATTTGTAAAATAGAATAAACTTTATTATGAAAAATTAAAGTTCGTTCTTATCGTGTCATTTTTGGGGGCTTGGGAAATTATTTCGGATCATACGCTATGTGCGCCAAATGTTTGTGGACACCTGAGCATAAGATAAATAAGTGCTTTTTGAAAATCCCATTCCGAGTCCCCATTTGCTCTTATAATAACCTCCACTCTTCTGGGAAGATATACAAGTAGATTTTGTTGAGATTTCTGCTCATGCAGCCACATGGGTGTTAAAGTAAAGTCAGGTACTGATGTAGGTGAGGTGAGGAGGACTTGGGTGCAGCCAGTGTTCACATGTATCCCAAAAATGGGCGTTCAATAGGGTTTGCTCAGTGGTGACGGCTCTGATCAGAAGCTCAGGGTTTTAAGCCCTGGTGTTGCCAATCTGCCACTCTTGGGGCCCTTGAGCAAGGCCCTTAATCCACTGTGCCCCAGGGGGCACTGCATCATGGCTGACCCCAGCTTCCTAACATCGCTTGGATATGCAAGGACAAGCTTTCTTTCTTTCTTTCTTTCTTTCTTTCTTCCTTTCTTTCTTTCTTTCTGTCTTTCTTCCTTTCTTCCTTTCTTCCTTCCTTTCTTTCTTTCTTCCTTTCTTTCTTTCTTACTTTCTTTCTTTCTTCCTTCCTTTCTTCCTTTCTTTCTTCCTTCCTTCCTTCCTTTCTTTCTTTCTTTCTTTCTTCCTTCCTTTCTTTCTTTCTTTCTTCCTTTCTTTCTTTCTTACTTCCTTTCTTTATTCCTTTCTTTCTTCCTTCCTTCCTTTCTTTCTTCCTTCCTTTCTTTCTTTCTTTCTTCCTTTCTTTCTTTCTTACTTCCTTTCTTTCTTCCTTCCTTTCTTTCTTTCTTTCTTTCTTTCTTTCTTTCTTTCTTTCTTTCTTTCTTTCTTTCTTTCTTTGAGGTCAGGTGTCCTGAATACTTTTATGCATAGAGTGCATATCAGATATACAGTATAACGTCATGAAAACGTTCATTCTTATGAGAAAAGAAACATTTACAGTTTATTATTTTAATAAATAATTGTTTTTTCCTTTATGTCATTGTTTACTGTTTTTATTGCTTAAAGAAATAATATGCATTATATAAATTTATAGCTACCTTTCATGTCATGGAACATCCAAGACACAAGTTCCTGGTCCCCCTGCATGTCTGAGGCACAGAGCAGAGCTTCAGCACAAAATCCTGAAAATGCTGCAAATCTTATGGTTATCTTAGACACTGGAGACACCTTCCTGCATGTGGAAATAAATGCCTCCTTACAGAAAACCTGATATCAATATCTTGCAGATGTTTTATTCGTATAATTGTCTCTGTGCTATTTGTTTCTGGAACACTTCTGTGAAGGCGATATTTACGTTTTTGATACTGGTGCGTGACGATACAGAATAAAAAAAACATACGTCTAAAAACTTTTCTTGTACACTAAAAAGATGGAGGGTAAAGCAGTGGTAGAGGATAGAGGGATGAGTGGAGCAGTAATATAGATGAAGGGATAAGTGGAGAAATGGTAGAGGAAGGGGGAATTGGTGGAGCAGTGGTAGAGGATGGAAGAATGAGTGGAGCAGTGGTAGAGGATGGAAGAATGAGTGGAGCAGTGGTAAAGGATGGAGGGATCAGTGAAGCCATGGAAGAAGATAGAGGGATCATTGGTGCAGTGGTAAAAGATGGAGAGATCGGTGGAGCAGTGGTAGAGGATGGAGAGATCAGTGGAGCGATGGTAAAGGATGGAGAGATCAGTGGGGCAGTGGAAGAGGATAGAGGGATGAGTGGTGCAGTGGTAGAGGATGGAGGGATATGTGGTGCAGTAGTAGAGGATAGAGGGATGAGTGGAACAGTGGTAGAGGATGGAGGGATGAGTGGAGCAGTGGTAGAGGATGGAGACATTAGTGGAGCAGTGGTAGAAGATGGAGGGATCTTTGGAGCAGGATGGAGAATATATGGTGCAGTGGAGCAGTGGTAGAGGATGGATAGATCAGTGGAGCAGTGGTAGAGGATGGAGAGATCAGTGGAGCAGTGGTAGAGGATGGAGAGATCAGTGGAGCAGTGGTAGAGAATAGAGGGATGAGTGGTGCAGTGGTAGAGGATGGAGAGATCAGTGGAGCAGTGATAAAGGATGGAAAGATCAGTGGAGCAGTGGTAGAAGATGGAGGGATGAGGAGCAGTGGTAGAGGATGGAGGGATGAGTGGAGCAGTGGTAGAAGATGGAGGGATGAGTGGAGCAGTGGAGCAGTGGTTGAGGATAGTGGGATGAGTGGAGTAGTGGTAGAAGATGGAGGAAGTGGAGCAGTGGAAGAGGGTGAAGGGATGAGTGGAGCAGTGGTAGAGGATGGAGGATGAGTGGAGCAGTGGTAGAGGATGGAGGGATGAGTGGAGCAGTGGTAGAAGATGGAGGGATGAGTGGAGCAGTGGAGCAGTGGTTGAGGATAGTGGGATGAGTGGAGTAGTGGTAGAAGATGGAGGAAGGAGTGGAGCAGTGGAAGAGGGTGAAGGGATGAGTGGAGCAGTGGTAGAGGATGAAGGGATGAGTGGAGCAGTGGTAGAGGATGGAGGGATGAGTGGAGCAGTGGTAGAGGATGGAGGGATGAGTGGAGCAGTGGTAGAGGATGGAGGGATGAGTGGAGCAGTGGTAGAGGAATGTAGGAAGGTGATTGGAATAAGGGAATAAGGGAATGAGAAATCTCGGCATGTATCTCAGAGATATAAATATGATGTGTTTCTCAGCACTGTTATTGTAATTCACATTTGAAGAGGTTACAGCGACTCTCCCAAGTCTTTGCACATCATTGAGCTCTAAAAGTTGCTCATAAATTGGGAAATCTAGCAGAAGATTTAAAAGGAAACCCTTTTGAGAAAACAAATGTAAAGGAAATTAATATTTTCAACTACATTTGTTGCTTAACGTGCTGTGAAGATCACTTGGAATGGAAAATGTAGCTTTAACCTCTTCATCCAGGATACATGAAGAGTTATAATAAAAATTTAAAAAAAGGTTCCCAAATAATAGGTTTCTGTCTCCCTCTAGTGGACTAACTGATACAACAAGCAGAATTGGGAGAATGAAGTCATAGATCTGCTTATACTCTAAAATACCTACCACTGCTCTACTCATCCCTCCATCCTCTACCACTGCTCCATTTCCGTTACGAACAAACGACCTGCACCTTTTTTTCTCTAATCAAAGTGCGTGTACACAGGCCAAATCGCAATACATAGCCTCTATTTCTATACACAGCCTTTTATTTTATAAATTTAAAAGCCTCCCGGAAATCGGGGCACTTCCGGAAGGAGAATGATTTCCGCTTCCGCCTCCACCTCCGCAGCGGATGGAAACACATCCGTGGAGAGAGCGATGGGACGCGTTGTTGATATTGATAATATTTCCATTTTTTAGCTTTAAATATATAGATATATTTAAATATTATTCCATGACTTTACACTAAATATGTCGGCCGCAGAGGACGCGCAGAGCCCGGAGCAGCTGAACCGATTCGAGAAGCTGTTGGGGAGTCCTCCTCTCCGAGCGGCAGGTCAGTGGAGAGAAACAGAAACAAACATGGACATAGAAAAGAAAACAGCGGATAAATGATGTGCAGATGACTGACGTTCACCTGGTGATACTGTATAGTGATTAAACTATCCGGAAAAATCAAAACAAATACCCATATTGTAGCTGCCTGGTGGTGGAAGTGGCGTGTGGAGATGTTTGGAGATGTTTGCCTGGTTCTGGTTGGTGGTCGCTGGTTAGGAAAAGGTTGAATTAGTTGGATTTTTCATGTAAGAACATGAGACATTATGGTGTGGAGGTATTAGTCGCTGTACAAGTCCGTCTGCTTAGTGTTATAACGCGTGTTTGGGGTTTAATAAGCGCGCTTTGTCTCTGACCCCTGGGAGAACCAAAAGATCTCCTGGGAGAACCAAAAGATCTCCTGGGAGAACCAAAAGATCTCCTGGGAGAACCTAAAGATCTCCTGGGAGAACCTAAAGATCTCCTGGGAGAACCTAAAGATCTCCAGGGAGAACCTTAAGATCTCCTGGTAGACCCATTGGAGACCCAAAGAACTTTTAGTGGAATATTTTTCTCTCTGTGTGTCTTGTTTTTTTTTGTTGTTGTTGTATGTTTGTTTTTGTTTTGTTTTTCTCTCGTGCACTGAAATCCAACATGGTTTTTCCATGGAGGAAACCAGATTCCAGAGGGAAATTGATTCTTTCAATACCTTGCATAAGAATCACATTTATTGCTAAATATCATTGGTTGAACGTACAAGGAGTTTGTCATGCCGGATAAATAAAAATAAAATTCTAGAAAAATAAAATAGTAATAAATAAAGATCTAAGAATTCAAAGCAATTTGTGGAGGATGTGTTAAAGTGAGGCAGTGCATATGATCATATTTCACAAATAAGTCCAAAGATAGAAATGTTAGAAATGCACTTATATTCTGCAGGGGTTTTTTTTAAATGTGTGTGGAAAATTGCACGTAGAATCGATGCAATCAGGAGTGAGACGTAATTCTGCTCTAGAATGCAAATTCAGGGTCAGTTATGAAAAATTTATGGTTTCGCATACAAAATGGAGAAAAAAAAGGTTGCCGTGAACAATAAACGATAAGATTAGCATAAGACTATCTGACTTTTATTTATATCTATTTTTTGCAGTAGGGGTGAACAGTCGAGGCGGAGATATCGTCGATATTGAAGATGTTTATTATATCTTAAAACTTCCCTTTGGGATTAATAAAATACTCTTAGAAATAAATATATATTAATTTATAAGGTACCTCTATTTATCCATATTTTACTTGTTTCTGTCATCAAAACAGCATCGACATCGCGTACAGGCGTACAGATTCGGCTGAAACTCTGATACGTTTATAATCCGTGTTGAGTTGACGCCAAACCCTTCCTCTGATTCTGAACAGTCCACCAGAAGTGACTAAATCCAGTCCTGTCACGTTGAAGCAGACTTTCTGTCATCTTCAAATATCAAGTCACTGCCATAAGACTCAAAATCGTACCGTATCCCTAATACGTTTCCTAACAAACCGCCTTCAAACCATTGTTTTAGCTTCAGTATTGAATTTTCTCAAAGTGCTCAACAATTTGATGATTTTATATATATATATAATTTAAATAGCACTGTGATCTATAATATCTGTGTGTTTAAAAAGTAAAAATAGTTGAAGCTGTGTGAAGTCTGTGTGTAACGAAGCGTGCACTCGGACCGGAACTGTTCGGTACACGTGTAACACATGCAATCCTTTTTACGTGTGGATCATAGTTACAATCTGAGTTCCCTCAGGAACATATTAAGTGGCGAACAACATGTTTGTTTAGTGTCCACCTCGTACTTTAAGTGCCTTTTTTTTCTTCTTGCTATTATTTTAAGGATGGAAGGAATGAATACATTTGTTAAAAAGTGCTGAAATAAGTAAAGCAGTAAAGTAGATCATATCTTTAGAAAATTAAATATTAAATGCAAAACACACACACATTCACACACACCTGTGTCACCCAAATGGGGTCTAACAAATATAATCAATTTAATAAAATTGTTTTCATTTATTGAATTTTATTTCTTTCATCTTCTTCTTTCGGCTTCTCCCATTAGGGGGCGCCACAGTGGATCATCCGTCTCCATACCCCCCTGTCCTCTACATCTGCCTCTTTCACACCAACTACCTGCATGTCTTCCCTCACCACATCCATAAACCTCCTCCTTGGTCTTCCTCTTTTCCTCCTTCCTGGTGGCTCCATCCTCATCATTCTCCTACTGATATACCCCATGTCCCTCCTCTGCACATGTCCAAACCATCTCAATCTCACCTCCCTCACCTCGTCTCCAAAACGTCCTACATGCGCTGTCCCTCTAATAAACTAGTTTATAATTCTGTCCATCGTCATCACTCCCAACGAACATCTCAACATCTTCAGCTCTGCTACCTCCAGCTCCACCTCCTGTCTTTTACTCAATGCTATTGTCTCTAAACCAATTTATTGAATTTTTCAACCCTTTTAAACATGACGAACGTGAACGCTGACTGCAGCCCAGACTTCCTCACCTCACCCACATCACTACCTGACTTTACTAACACACATGGCAGCTTGGTGTTGCTGGAATTTAAACGTGGGACCTTTGGATCCATCCACTGAGCTGCTACAAGTTGCTGAAGGTTGCTACAAGCGAGTCTCTGAATGCAGCAGGCCGAGTGTTTGTTTTACAGCTGATGGTGTCCCGAGGCGTCGAATAGTTTTGTGATCATTTGTATTACAATCAACTGATGCATTTTTAAACCAGGAGTGTATGTAGCTTTGATAGACAGGACACAAACCCCAGAATGCAAAGCACTACCAGGTCATAATATTTTGTATAACAGAGGTTCTGCGATGAAGGTATAGGAATATGTGTAGAAAATAGAAATGGAATCTGTTTAAGCTTAAATTTAACTTAAGCTAAAAGTTTTTATTTTAGGTTTATATGCACTCATTGTATAATACCATCATGTACAGACGTGTGGTGAGACCTGAGACAGAGGCATTTAGTAAAAGACAGGAGGTGGAGCTGGAGGTAGCAGAGCGGAAGATGTTGAGGTTTTCGTTGGGAGTGACGACGATGGACAGAACTAGTAATGAGTTTATTAGAGGGACAGCACATGTAGGACGTTTTGGAGACAAGGTAAAGAAGGCGAGATTGAGATGGTTTGGACATGTGCAGAGGAGGGACATGGGGTATATCAGTAGGAGAATGCTGAGGATGGAGCCACCAGGAAGGAGGAAAAGAGGAAGACCATGGAGGAGGTTTATGGATGTGGTGAGGGAAAACATGCAGGTAGTTGGTTTGAAAGAGGCAGATGTAGAGGACAGGGGGGTATGGAGACGGATGATCTGCTGTGGCGCCCCCTAATGGGAGAAGCCGGAAGAAGAAGAACGAAAAGTAACAACAAATGCACTCATGTTGGTTCATGTAACCGAGAGCTATGTGTAATTCATTAATTAAAAATATATATATTTTCTTTAAATCACTGACGTTAACACTGTATGGAAAATCGGGTCGTATCACACCACGCCAAAGTGTGTGTGTGTGTGTGTGTGTGTGTGTGTGTGTGTGTGTGTGTGTGTTTGTTTAATAGGACGGTCTGGAGTGTGTTATTTCTCTTATCTGCCAACAGTTACGACGAGTTTATTGATAAGTACGTCTTTTTAACGGTTTGTATTTGGATACATGTTATGGGACTTCCGACAGACAAGTCAGTCCCTTTTCTTATCAACTTTATAGCAGCTCTAAAGTTTTCCTCTGCAACATTTTTCTTTCTATCATGGACGGGGGGGCAGCTCTGTGATTTCAATGAGGAACTGGAATGCAAAGAATAATCCTGATTATTTTTCCCTGCATTTCTTGTGTGTTTTGCATAAAACCTAATGAGCACCTTCTGACCAATCAGATTCAGACGTCGACTTTCCCCCTCTTTCTTGTAGAGATCCTTTGTCATTTTGTAGAGAGCATTCCACTTGATTGGGATTTCTCTGGCGGGACAAGCTCATGTCCTGAAGGTAAACGCGTCTGAGAGCTTCAGTGCTGTATCTCGGTGCGTGAAGAGAGACGACGGTGCGACTGTCGTTCGCTCTTGTTCTGTACGAAACCCATTTCACCAGCTGCCCTTTTTGTTTCAGTCGAGCCGCTTGGATGCGTCCGTTCTTTGATCGGACACACATGCGCGTGTGTGTGTGCGTGTGTGTGTGTGTGTGTGCGTGTGTGCGTGTGTGTGCGTGTGTGTGCGTGTGTGTGCGTGTGTGTGCGCTGTTTATTTTTTCTGCCACTGTCCTGCATTGTTGTTGTTGTTTTTATTTTTTTATTGTCTGTCTGATTTTTGCGGTGATTGTGGCGACAGGCTCTAAGAAGAAAGTTCGATGGCTTCAGGCTCGACGAATCCTCGCTCAACCTTGCTCCAGCCTGCGGATCCCTAACAGGTTTTTAAGAGAAGGTGGGTAACGCGCCAGCCATTGAACCGAACCCCACTTATCCTGAAAATCGGACTCGCGGGAGGGTGTCGAGTTTTTTACCTGCCTCTCAGCGCTCCCCCCCCTCCTCCGACCACCTCTCTTTTGAGCTCTCTCGGCTTACCTTTTTATCGCCGTGGTGCCAGATTATCTTTTTTTAATATATAATATTTATGTGTGTGTGTCTGTAAGTGCAAAAGTGCTCACACCTGTTTTCTAAACCCAGTCAAGCGAGATTGTAACCGCTTGCGAGGGTGTGACTACGAGCTTAATTTTGTGTTCCGCTTATCGCTTTCGTCTGCCGCGCCACGACATGTCACCTTTTCACCCCGGTGATAAACGAGATCACAGCTTCTCTTCGTCCCACAGCGCCTTCTCGAAGGCAAACCTTCCCAGTCTAATGCCTTTGTCTGTTTTTGTCCACCCAGGCGGCGAAAACAAGGACACCCCGAGGACATCCGGCTGCTTCTTAACCTCATTTCTTTGAATTTTGGTTTCCCGTTTTTCCTTCCGAACAGCTCCTGAAGTGCGCTGAAAACGATCGTGTGGTCCGGTGGTTGCCAAGTGTGCACGCATTTCCTCTAACCCTCATCGCTCTGTCTCCGCAGGTCACCGGGCCCCTCCGGCGCGGAGCGGACACCGCTGCGTCGCCGACAACACCAATTTATACGTGTTCGGCGGCTACAACCCCGACTTCGACGAGTCGGGCGGCTCGGAGAATGAGGATTACCCTCTTTTCAGGGAGCTCTGGAGGTATCACTTTGCGACGGGGACGTGGCAGCAGATCCGCACAGAGGGCTACATGCCGACAGAGTTGGCCTCCATGTCAGGTAATTCAGCAGATCGGGTTTTTATCGTACCTGACACCCGGACTAGTGTGTTTACGGCGCGTGTTTTTTTTCCCAGCTGTTTTGCACGGGAACAACCTGCTCGTGTTTGGCGGCACCGGAATCCCGTTCGGAGAAAACAACGGAAACGACGTTCACGTCTGCAACGTCAAATACAAAAGATGGTCTCTACTCAACTGCAGAGGGAAGAAACCCAACCGGATTTATGGACAGGTGGAAAACACATGACACTTCTAGTCCTATATTTTTATTCATTGATTTACAGAATAACAATTCCCAGGATTATCCTAATAACTCATACAGAGGCGGGCAGCATGACCCAAATATCAGTTGTCCAGACATTCAGAATGTTTTAATAATACAGTGAAGTTTGGCCACCTAGTGGTCACAAATTCCGTTACTGAGAACACTTACAGATTCACGATGGAGATTTGTTACAATGACACTGACGCAACTTTCGATCAGACGAGATCGAGCGTTCTCAGAGTGGTATGGCCGCTCCCGTGTCCCGACTAACTTTGAAAGTCGGGACATGGCCTAGCCCACCCAGGAGTCTTAAAGAATGGTGATCAGTATAGGGGTAGTATACTAAAATATCTTAATATTTTAACATACTACATTACATAATTTAGCAAAACGGGGTAATTTACACTACTGTAATGTATAAAGTATACAGTATAGATTTATGTGGAGGGTGGAAGACTTGTCTTTCTTCTTTTTGGCAACGCCAGACAACGGAATAGAACTCGTCCGGCGAGGCCGAATAGAAAAGAAGTGAGACAAGAGCTAAAACCGGGCTTTGAAACACCAAAAACACAGAAAAAATACACGCTTTAACACTAAGACAACTGAACTCTGAACGTATCATACGTGTCGAACGTATCATACGGAAATTTAAACGCCACGGGAAAATGTCAATATAGGTTCCAAGTACACAAACTGTACATAAAATGTTCTTCTCATGTTTAACTTTGTGGTTTAAGAAGTTTTTTTCGCGAGATCTCTCTTAACTCGATTTTTTTTTCTGGTGCAGGCGATGGCCATCATAAGTGGCTTCCTGTATGTGTTTGGCGGGACGACTGGCTACATTTATAGCACAGATCTACACAGACTGGACCTCACCACACGCGAGTGGATCCATCTCAAACCTAACAACCCTCCGGATGACCTGCCCGAGGAGCGGTGGGATTTTTTTCCTTTATTGAAAAAAATTCTATCTGTTTTAACTTTGTCATTTTGGCCACTTTGTACCAGTTTTCTACAAAGCTTGGAGATTATAAAATAAAGCTGTACTCAAAGTTCTGGGCTTCTTCCATCTGCTCATGTTCTGAAGGACGAGGACGCACACTGTCCACCACAGAAGTGCCAAACAAACCAGTGCTCATGTCTTTCTCGTGCTGAGATTTGAGACTTGTTTTATAGGTTTTTTTCCACCATACTCCAGACACAATTTTGATTTATTATTAGAAAGCTGCTTTTTTTTCCCACACTGTACGTAAACACGTCTTAACCTAGTAAACAATGTGAATAGAGATCAGATTCCGGTGGCTGCACATTGCACGTGTTCAATCATTAGGCTCTGGGGGGTTTTTTCTCTCAAGAATGTTTGATTTTTCGCTGCAATGGATCACATGCTGGAAAATCTTTGTATAGCTGCTAATGAGCTACGAGAAATCAGACTCAGCTGCTCTCATGCGCAGATGATCCCTGATTCCCCATATATTAGGGTTAGGAGTAAAAAGGGCACAATGGAAGTGAAGTAATATCGCTATGAAATAAAATTATTTGGCATAGTGTACAAGAAATGTTTAGGTACAGCAAGAGTAAACTTCTCCCACTATATGCTACCTGTGAAATAACACCAAACTATATTACATCAAGCATTTCTCCTATTTATCTTTTTTTTTTACTGTGATAATGTTTTTCAATTGTATTTTTTGAGAAGGCAAATTTTCTCCATCAGGAAGCGCTCTTTGTAGAGCGGAGGTGGGTTGTTTTTTTTTCACTTACAGCAGCAAATCGCGAATCTCAAGTGATTCCGTATAAAATGTTATTTGGGAGTCTTGTAGTTCGTACTCTGTCTTTTTTTAATCCTGTATTCTTACTTTAGGGGAGTAAATCTGTTAGCAGTCGACCGAAAAAAATAAAATAAAATTCATGCAGAGTTTTTGCGGCTTCCAGTCCGTTGTCGTTACAAGAGCGGCCTCTAGAGGCGTAGCACCGACACCACATGTGAGACTGCACGCTGCACAAAGAGTGCTATAATATAATTATTGCTGATTACTTAATTGTATTTAGTATTAATTTTTATTTTATTCAGCTAATAAATTCAGATTTATTTTTTATTAAAGTTCTCACATTTTTTTACATTTTGCATTTGGTTTTTTTTTGTTTCTTTTCCATTTTAAAAACCAGAAAAAAAGTTCAATCTAACCAATGTATCGGTCGACCTCTGATATCTAGTGTACCCCTTTACCAATGGTACAGTCTTTGTTTGCTTCAAGATTTTATTCAGAAACACTTTAATTTGCTGTTGTAAAATGTTATGAGAGATACAGATACAAAAGTAGCACAAAATAGTCTTTTAAAATGAGCTGATCAGAAGAAAAATGCTTCTATATTAAAATTTTTGTTTTCCAAAGTATAACCCATATCTTATTTTTCAAACAGATACAGACACGAGATAGCACATGATGGACAGAGGATATACATCCTAGGAGGAGGAACCTCTTGGACATCGTACCCTTTAGACAAGGTATTGTAAATCATTTTGAGATATTTATACGCCTTCATCCATCCACCACATCAGTCAGTTGTGTATCCCGTCCTCTGGCATGATGTTGGGCCCTTGAGCAAGGCCCATAACCGTCCAGGGGTGCTGTCATGGCCGACCCTGCACTCCGACCACATCAGTAATGCAAAGAAGTTCGCTGATCTGTAATGCACATGTGACAAATAAAAGCCTCTCTCTTTTTTTTTTTGTTTTCATGAAATATTTCGTCCAATCATGCTGTCAGATTCACGCATACAATCTCGAAACGAATTCATGGGAGGAGATCACAACCAAGCCTCATGAAAGAATAGGTGAGCTCTTTTCTTCTAGTTCTAGAATCTTGTATGTGTAGATTTGTTATTTGTATTTTTTTTTTTTTACTCTCTTTCCTGTCTGCTGCAGGTTACCCAGCTCCCAGAAGATGTCATAGTTGTGTCCAGATAAAAACCGGTAAGTCGCAGGACGTCTTCACGGCACGTGTTTTTGTGTCGGATTGATTTGTTCGCAGACGTCGTTACCCTCCGATTGCTCTCCGTTCGCAGACGTGTTTATATGCGGAGGTTATAACGGCGAATTGATCCTCAATGATTTATGGAAGATCAACCTGCAGACGTTCCGGTGGACTAAACTGCCTGCAGTGATGCCCGAGCCGGCGTATTTCCACTGTGCTGCTGTCACACCGGTCTGAGCACACACACACACACACACACACACACACTTTTTTATCAAGTATCTAATCTAGTATTTAATCTATTATTAATTTAATGAACTATTATTTAGTCTAGTATCTAATCAGTAATGCTTAAGAAGGTTTATAGATCTATAAAAGTGATCTACTGGATAGATCTATAAAAGTGATCTACTGGACTCACTCTCACTAGTATTTATGAAAGGAGTCTCCAGAGTTGGCACTTTGAAACATGTCTTTTACAGAGTGTAAGATTTCAGCGATCTTATAAGATCATTACAAAATCACAATGTGTAACATAGGTCTAAAAACATACTTGGGTTCGACGTATGTAGAGTGTACGATCATGATTAGAGGTCCACCGATAGCTAGATTGAATCGTACTCGCCGCTAAAGGATTTTTAGGGATACCGGGAAAAAAAACACTCCATGTAAAATACTGAAACTTATTACAAAAATAAAATAAAAACAGTTCTAAATCATGAAAACATGCTAAATGAAATAAATATAAATCATCTTCTTCTTTTTGGGCTTCCCCCATTAGGGGGCGCCACAGCGGATCATCCGTACCCCCCTGTCCTCTACATCTGCCTCTTTCAAACCAACTACCTGCATGTCTTCCCTCAACACATATGAACCTCCTCCTTGGCCTTCCTCTTTTCCTCCTTCCTGGTGTCTCCATCCTCAGCATTCTCCTACTGATATACCCCATGTCCCTCCTCTGCACATGTCCAAACCACTTCCTTACTAGTCAACACATTTCCCTCTCCATCCTTTATTGCTCTAACTAGCAGCACATCCTTCCCAGCTCGGTTCCTCTGCCTGGCCAATCCCTGTAAATCCTTTTCTCCTTCCTTACTGTCCAACTATCTCCTACAGCTCCTCGTATGCCTTTTCCTTGGCTTTTGCCACATCCCTCTTTACCTGCTGCCGCATCTCCTTGTACTCCTGCCTACTTTTCTCATCACTCTGTCGATCCCAATTTTATTTTGCCAACCTCTTTCTCTTCATGCTCTCCTTCACTTCCTCATTCCACCACCATGTCTCCTTGTCTTCCTTTCTATTTCCAGATGTCATACCAAGAACCTTTCTAGCTGCCTCCCTCATCACTTCTGCAGTAGTTGCCCAATCATCCATCACCTCTTCACCACCACCGAGACCCTGTCTGACCTCTTCCCTGAACCTCACACTACAGTCTTCCTCATTCAGTTTCCACCATCTTATTCTTCTTTCAGTCCTCACTCTCCTCCTCTTCTTCTTCACCTCCAAAACCATTCTACAGACCACCATCCGATGCTGTCTAGCTACACTGTCCCCTGCCAACACTTTACAGTCTCCAATCTCCTTCAGGTTGCATCTCCTACATAGAACATAGTCCACCTGTGTGCACCTTCCTCCACTCTTATACGTCACCCTGTGCTCCTCCTTCTTCCTAAAATACGTATTCACCACTGCCATTGCCATCCACATTCCTCTCCTTAAGGCCATACCTGCCAATCACCTCCTCATCACCATTTGTGGAGCATAAGCACTGATGAAATTTATCACCGCCCCTTCAACTTCCAGCTTCACGATCATCACTATATCAGAAACTCTCTTCACCTCCACTACACTCTTACTGTACTCTTCCTTCAGGATCACCCCTACAACATTTCTCTTTCCATCCACACCATGATAGAACAGTTTAAACACCTCCAATGTTCATGGCCTTACTCCCTTTCCACTTGGTCTCCTGAACACACAACATATCCACCTTTCTCCTCTCCACTATATTAGTTCCCTCTCTCCCTTTACCAGTCGTAGTACCAACATTTAAAGTACCAACCCGAACCTCCACTTCTCCTTTCCCTGCTGTCTCTATAGTCGTCTTCCTCCTCTTTTTCTCCTCCTTCAGCCAACAGTAGCACAATTTCCACCGGTAACCTATTGGCTAACAATACCTGTGGCGGTCGTTGGTAATTCAGGCCTCGACCGATCCGGTATAAAATTCAGGTTTGTAATCCGCATGTTTGATTTGGCACATATTTTTACGCTGGATGCCCTTCATAACACAACCCTCCACATTTATCTGGTCTTGAGACCCGGCACTAAGAGTGCACTGGCTTGTGCCTCCCTAATGGCTGGGTTGAAATAAATATTAATATATTAATAAATATAATTAATAAATAATATACAGCTTTCTCCATGCACCCTGTTCTCCTCTCCGTGCAGAACAGAACGTAGTGTCAGCGATTCGCCTCTAGAGGCCGCTCTCGTAATGACGACAGAGATTCTCAGCCACTTCAGCAATGGAGGCAAGCGAAAACTAACTATTGACAACCGCTAGTTTCCACAATCAACTATCGGTGCCAGTTAACCGGCAAAACTGATGAATCGGTCGACCTCTAATCATGACATCTTTAGAATTTTTGCAGTATTTAGACAGATATTGGGTCAGAAATAATATCTAGTCCAAAGGTTTTAAGAATTTTCTGTTTGTCTCTCTCATGTTGGTTGTTTAGGCCGGCTGTATGTACATCCACGGCGGCGTGGTGAACATCCACGAGAACAAGCGGACCGGCTCTCTGTTTAAGATCTGGCTGGTGGTGCCGAGCCTGCTGGAGCTCTGCTGGGAAAAACTGCTGAAATCGTTCCCTCAGCTGGCTCACCTCTCAACCATGCAGCTACTAAATCTGGGTCTCACACAGGAACTCATCGAACGTTTAAAATGAGCCCAGTCTATTTGGTAAACTGAGGACGGACGACACACTTGAGCCCGTGTCTGAAGATAAGGAATATAGGATTCATTTTTAAAATTTCCTTCCTTCCCTTCACCTTCTGGAATATATCCTTCTAATGTAGCCTGCCTTAAAACCAAAAAAAATAATTCTTTGGGATGGCCTTTATTTCTGTTCCATTGTACTTTTAATTATTTAATTATATCAAGTGGAAAGTGGTCTTTCAGTTTTTCCTTCTCGACTCTTTTTGGACTCCGCACACTGCCGATGGGATAAAACTCTGCTCGCCTTCGGATCAGCTCAACGCAGTTTGACTTTTTCTTTTTGGTCGAGCTACAGGACATAAAAAACGTCTCACGACTGAACATATGCAATGCCAAGCTGGTTCATAATAGCATAGACGCTAAATACTATACTGATTAAGTCAACTTCATATTGTTCAGCCCTGCACAGAAGTCTCTGTTTTTTTTTATTATTATTTATTTCTACACACAAAACAAACCCTCCTTGAGATCAGGTATATTTTCCGTTCATTTGTCTAATCCAGATATATTTTCACTGTGAATAAGATGCTCTTTAGTTTAGTTTTATTCTTATTAAAATAAAACCTTTTCTTCTTCCAAAACTGCAGTCCCCTTATATATTATATGAGCCCTTAAATTAAGACGTAAACTAATTCAGTGCCTTTTTAAGGAATAGCGAATAGCAAGCTACGTTGCATACTCGAGTGTCAATAACACGCCTTGGAGTAAGCACTTTATAATTTTAGCGTTTATTTAACGTCAGTTAATTAGGCCGAGGCATGTAGACTGAACCTGATCAACATTTCTTTTGTCGCAAGCTACGTGCTTAGCGTGCATCGATATTTATTCCTTTATCGGTCCAAAATTGTGCAGATTGAAATATTCACAATTGATCTGATATCTGAGAGTTTGTCTATTTTCACAGAGCTGCTTCGCTTCCTTCAGCAGTCTAAGTCACACACACTAAGCCAGAGATCTAGCTTAATGCATTGTGGGTGGGCGTGGTCATTAGAAATAAGTGCAGCATGATGCGAGTTAGTTGTGAATGCGAGAGAGTGTGAGCACTTCACTTCTGCGAGCACTGAGCACTACGCCATGCATCCTCTTAAAGCTACTGTTTAAACGACATAAAAGGATCGGCTCGGAATATCAGGATCGATATCGATGCACAATTTGTACGTGGTTTCAATTTTAAAAACGTTTAGACCGAAAAATCAACCGTTTTGCCAATAAGCTCAATATAACCCCTGCTAAAAGATATTTTGAGAGACACGTGTGTTTCTATTGTTTCTATGCAACAAATCAAACCATGTTGGTTCACTGTCTGGACTAAGTCTCCAACCCTCCCTGCTACACAACCCCAAACCATTAAGCTTCCACCTCCATGTTTCACTGTTGGGATGAGGTCGTCTGAATACATCATCTACAGACAAAAATATCCAATCTGTCCACCGAGCTTTTCTTCTACACCGTCACTGTTCAACTCTTGTGTTTGTTGCATAGAAACAAAAGGAACATGCGTTCTACAAACCGTAAGACTCCACACTTTTGCAAGGTTCTGAAGAACCGGATCTTCTCGTTATAGATTCGTTTAAACTTTATTGCCTTTAAGACTTCTTTTTAAATAAAAGGCACTTATTCACAATGTGAAACTTTCTGTCTTTATTTTAAAGCACTACTAGTGTATGAGGGTCATACACACCTGAAATATTCCCCCCGTAAAAACCCACACCGTTATATTGTTTTCCCTTTTTACTGCTTTTTTGTTTTGTTATTCTGCATGACTGATGAATGCATTTTTTGAGTATGAAGGCCCTCCTGGATTCTGCTCTGTGATGTGGTTTTAAGGCAGTTGTTCAATACCTGTATTTGTGTTAATCATAGAAAATCAATAAAATTTATTGATTGAATAATGTGACTGTTTTTAGACATCTGGAAGGGCTGAAGAAACAGTATTTGAATCCATTCAATGAGACGATCACCACAGGTATCGTTAGCCAACAGGGTACCAGTGGAAATTGTGCTACTGTTGGCTGAAGGAGGAGAAGGAGAGGAGGAAGATGTCTACAGAGACAACAGGGAAAGGAGAAGTGGAGATTCGGGTTGGTACTTTAAATGTTGGTACTATGACTGGTAAAGGGAGAGAGGTAGCTGATATGATGGAGAGGAGAAAGGTAGATATGTTGTGTGTTCAGGAGACCAAGTGGAAAGGGAGTAAGACCATGAACATTGGAGGTGTTTAAACTGTTCTATCATGGTGTGGATGGAAAGAGAAATGGTGTAGGGGTGAAGGAAGAGTACAGTAAGAGTGTAGTGGAGGTGAAGAGAGTTTCTGATAGGGTGATGAATGTGAAGCTGGAAGTTGAAGGGGTGATGATAAATGTCATCAGTGCTTATGCTCCTCAAGTGGGTTGTGAGATGGAGAAGGAAAAATTCTGGAGGTGAACCTAGGAATGAAAGATTGGGGCAGACTTTAATGGGCATGTAGGTGAAGGGAACAGGGGTGATTGAGATGGTTTGGAGATGTGCAGATGAGGGACATGGGGTATATCAGTAGGAGAATGCTGAGGATGGAGCCACCAGGAATGAAGAAAAGAGGAAGACCAAGGAGGAGGTTTATGGATGTGTTGAGAGAAGACATGCAGGTAGTTGGTCTGAAAGAGGCAGATGTAGAGGACAGGGTTTTGGAGACGGGATGATCAACTGTGGAGACCCCTAATTACTTTTCTTCACACCACAAGAGGGCGCCCTGTGGCTAAAAATTAAACCTTTTGGAATGGGGAACCTTAGAAAAACATTGCAGACTCTTTCCAGTGCAGATTATACAAATAGTTCTTGCAGAGTCGGCACAATCCGATCCAAAAACGGGAAAGCTGCAAGTTTTTCAGCACTGTTAAACATTCAGAAAAGAAAATGACTCGTTACAGTTTAGCTGCATGTTCGTACGAACCCAATTCCGAAAAAGCTGGGACACTATGAAATGTTAATAAAAAGAATGCAATAATTTGCAAACCTCAAAATCTTATTTTATTCACAAAAGTTTTAAAGTGAGGAAATTTACCATTTTAAGCACAAAATAAAGTCTTTTTAATTTGATAATTACGACACGTCACAAAAAAAGGTGGGACGGGGCAACAAAGTGTTTATAGACATCAGGTCAGTAAGATGATCTAGTATAAATAGTGTGTCTTGGAAAGGCAGAAGTAAAGATGGGCAGAACTTCATCAATCTGTGGAAACTGTGGAACAATTTCAGAATAGAACCCGTTGCAGTCATCACATTCAAAATGTCCTTATATTTTCCTTAAAATAGTATGTAGATTAAACATTTTTATTGTGAATAGATTATGTAATTATGATATTTACAAAAATCGCTGCATTCCGTTTTTATTTACATTTTGCAGTGTTCCAACTTTTTTTGTATCCTGAATGTGAAGGAACTGCCTTTTATAGCTGCTATAATGGAAGTGCAAAAAGGAACATAGTTGCAGTGTATAAAAACATCTAGATTTTACATCTCCTGAACAAAATGTTTGTGTTTGTGAGTGCGAAAAAAAAAACCCAAAAAGAAGCACAGACCCTTGAATTTTCGTGAATCTTCAAAATATTATACATTTCTAAAAAAAAAAAAAAAATGTATTGAAATGATTTTCAGTATCATTTTTCTTTGGAACGATTTATTGACACGATACACTCTAATACACAATTTACGTGTTTGCACAAGAAGACGAGTCACCCGAAATACCCGAAGTACAGTGAGGTAAGGAGACGAAGAACCACGAAGACAAAGTGAGAACGTTCCAGAACATCAGCAGCCCCGAGGAGACGGAGCGAAAAAGTACAACGCCAGGAGGATGAGGTAGACGACCACCAGAGCCGTTCCTGCCGGAGACAAAGTCATGAAGTAACTGCATGATGACTATATACTTATGCATCTTGTTGCATTAGTTTTTGCATTGTGTAGCCAAAAAATATGTGGACACCTAAATGCAATTTTGTTGGATTTCTTATCCATGAAGAAAAAACACTTACCCTGGAAATAATCACACTTCCCGTCCATGAAGATGTAATTGACCAGGATGACGCTGAAGATGCTCGCCCACAGGTGCAAGTCGCTGAATATGAGAACAAATCCAACTTCCTGTGGAGAAAAACAAAAAAAAGCGTATAAGACAAGGAGACGAATGACGCAGCATGAATCTTTTCTCCAGGGAATTACTCACGTGAATTACATTGAATAAGATCAGTAGTGGGATCTGAAGCATGCAGACTTGGACGGCGATACAATTTCCAACTTCCAGGCTAAAACAAAGGAAAAAAAAATGATTGTCACTACAGAAATAAAAACGAGAAAAAGATGTGAATGACGTGAATAGTTCTGACCTCAAGCTAATGTTGTTCTGAAGGGCGAACTGAATCCCGTTGACTATTTCGGGAAGTTCGGGAACCATCGCCAGCACAGTAACGCCGATAAAGTACTGCAACATCGAGACACAAACACATTTCTTTCACAACATTTTTGCGTTACACAAGTGTATATAAATGTCAAACCCTTTGACGGATGTCAAAACCTTATACACTGAGGAAATGCCAAAGATTTACGGGAGAAATCAAGTGTTAATGTGAAAACAGTAAAGTTTTGCGAATTATTTTCCTATTAAATGAACTACAAATGGATTAGAAAGAAAGGGTTTGACATGCGATCGTTAAAAGATATATATAAATCACCTCAGGATGTGCGGTTATTAGAAAACCATTAACTTTACCAATAGAACAGTATCTCTCATGTCAAGCTTTGTTATATACCTTAATTATTTTCCAGTAAAATGTCCATAATATATAATTAATATAGGCATTATAGAAATTTTAGTCGATACCGATAGCTAGTTTGGATCGTATTTGTTGATAACTATCTGTTGATCAATCGGGTATTTTATTATTATTTTTTATTCTGTAACTATTTTAACAACTATGTAAAATAGAACTGAACTTTATTTAAAAAAAACCATAATTAATAAAACAGTACTGAATCATGAAAATGTGCAAAATGAAATAAATATGAATATTTATCTCATTTATAAATTAATATTTTTATCTGATTAATTGGATATATATATATATATATATATATATATATATATATATATATATATATATATATATATATATATATATATATATATATATTTTTTTTTTTTTTTTTTTACAATTATCAAAAAGAAAAGCCTTAGTTGCAGCTCTAAATATATTAATTATATAAAAAAATATTTAGGAAATTAAGACATACATTTACACTTAATCAAAAAGTAACACTCCAAATAAATGTAGAATTACATCTACTACTAATAAAAAAAACCTTCAAATAACAAACTTTGAATTTGTCTTGCATGTCAAATCAACCGTGGTATTAGTGATTCGCCACTAGAGGCCACTCTCGTACTGTAGAATGACTGTGGACATTCTCAGTCACTCAAGCAACCCGGTAAAACTATGTTATTCATTTTTGCCAATAGAAGACAGTTCCAGAATCGGTCAACCTCTAGTAGAAATCACATTGTTTCTATTAAAAAAATTTATTGAAGTCTCAATAATAACAATTTACACTGATCATCCTGTTCATAAGTTTACACGCCCCCATTGCGTGTGTAAATGTGCTATACCGGGTCATCAGACTTGTCTAAAGGACTATGGGGTGTGTCTTGTGGGAAATGTGAAATGGTGTGATTGGGAGAGATGGACCTGAGAGACGCTGGAGTTGGAGATGATTGGTTTGATGTGCTCAGTGGTGAGATCTGCGCAGGCCGCCGTCAGGAACGTGGCCACAATCAGGACCAACAAAGCCCTCCACCTGGACCAGTGCACCACTGGATCATGGTCACTTGCCACTAACACACACAGAATAACATACAATTACATATTTTAAATGCAAATTTTAATGCTAATGTTTGGATAGGAAGTGGAGAAGAAATGGAGAAGAAACAGCATCATCTGGTGGATGTACCATGGCAGTGTGCGTCACTGACGCGGATGTCGTAGATGTGTGTGTGTGTCTTCAGGGTGAAGATTAGACCGATGAGATACGCAGCAGGGAGAAGCACAGACACCGTGTACACCAGAGGCCTGCAACATCACCACAGCATTCACGTTAGATACATCACAAACTGATCACTGAAAACACACCTGACACCCACTCACATATACAGACACTCGCAGTCTCCCAGACAGTATCCCACACAGACCCTCTCATGGTATTCCAGACATAATTGTAGTCTCCCAGACACGATCATACCCAGACACCTTCGCAATCTCCCAGACACTTTAGCACACAGACACTCTCGCACACACTCATGCAGTCTCGCATACAAACACTACTGCGCACAGACACCCTCGCATGCTGACACCCGCACACTCATGCAGTCTCCCACACAGGCGCACTCGCACACATTCACGTAGTCATACAGACGCTCACTCTCGCATATAGACACTCACTCAATATGACTCAGGAACAAGGAGCGGTTGTTCTCACTCTGGAAAAAGTCAAAACAACAATAGTTAGTTTTGGAGCAGAACTGGATGAGTATTGACATCACGTCTTCGTAGTTTGACATACGCCATCACGCACCAGATCATAGTGGCAGTTTGTGCAGATGAAGGGTCCGGTAACGTTGCCGGATGGATTACTGCAGCGGTCACACACCAGGTTTCCATACGCTTTTGAGAACAGCGTCGGTGCGAACACACCTACAGCCAAAAAACACAACGGGTGTTTTAATAGGTCTATTTGAACACATGAACTTGTTACCATGACAACATTCATCATCATTGCTGTGATTGGGAGACTTAGTTTACTGTAAGCTTTATTTGGATTGGATACGTTTTACACATGCACACTGATGCTTTGTGTAAGAGGGACTGTATTGCTTGCAGAAACTATGGTCGTTTAATGTGGATAAAACATTGATGTGCATGTTCTACAGATCCTACATTGAGTCGCTCTTGTCTTGAGCAGATTGCTAACCAGGGAATAAAATTACAGGGAGGAAGTAAATGACTATGGCACAGTTATATCATAGACAGGTTTTGGGTAAAGTCTAGAGCTTTTTGTTAGATTATTTCCACCCTATGAGTTTCACCTCCTGCTTCTGGTATGCAGTATGGAAGTAGAGTAGTAAAACAAATCGAACATTTTCTTAGCTAAAGTTTCTAAATTTAGGATAAATACCTCTTGAAAGAATTTTAAAGTTTGAGATGTTTTATGTCTTATGTGATATTCTTGCATACTGCAACCATATTGCCTTAAGGAAACAAGATGAACTGAACACGAACACACACACACACACACACACACACTCTCATACACACAAACAAGCTCTTTCTCTTTCTCACACACACACACACACACACACACACACACACACTCTCATACACAAACAAGCTCTTTCTCTTTCTCACACACACACACACACACACACACACACACACACTCTCATACACACAAACAAGCTCTTTCTCTTTCTCACACACACACACACACACACACACACACACACAGACACAGACTCACACAATAAACACAAACTCACTCTCTCTAACACACAATGACTCATAACATTTCCCGGACTCTCACACACTCTCTTACACACACACCATTACAGACTCTCACATACAGAGACTCTCAATCGCTGTCTCCCACACACACACACAAGTACTCTGACTCGCACAGACACACATTCTACAACAGACACACAGACACACACACACACACACACACACACACACACACACACAAAAACACTGTATATCCTTGATTATATTGTATGCTAAAGCCTAAAGGCAGATTTCCACTCTATGGAAAAATCGAACAACTAACTAACCAACACTTGCATTTGTCATTTAATATCCACCTCTTTGAAGAACGTTTCACACACTGATCGTGTTCATCATCATCAACTCACCTCCGACTGAGATGAAGAGCAGGGCGGAGCTGACGCCAGCCGAGCGGCTGTTGAATCTCTGTTCGCTGTGCTTGAATCCACCAATGATCATACACAAACCCTGCAAGCACAAATTACTACACCATCACAGTGAGGCAGAGACAGACGCACAGATACTCAGACCCACAGATACTCAGACCCACAGATACTCAGACCCACAGATACTCAGACCCACAGACACTCGACCCCACAGACACTCAGACCCACAGACACTCAGACCCACAGACACTCAGACCGGAATAAAGAGGATGCATCCAAGCAGGGTTCCTGTGAGAGCAGCCTTAACGATCTCTCCGTAACATTTGTTCCCGACGCGATGACCTTGCAGCAGTGCGGTGATGTAGAAGGTCATCTCGGTGATCGAGCCAAACGTAGCGTTCACTACCGCACCAACTGCGAAGTTACTCTGAGCCGAGATGCTGAGAGAAAGATCACACACGACATCATTATTCCAGCTGAACTTTAAATAACACGATTCGCTTTCGTTCTACACCTGAGTGCAAAAAGGACAAACCCATAACCGCATTGCCAAACATTTGGGCTGTAAGAGAAAGATCGTAACCTGGCTATACCCATGCCGATGTAGTACGACAGGGGGATGATGGAGGTCACAGCGGTGGCAAACTTCACCTCAGACCTGACAAACGTGTTATCACGGTCCATGTAACCAGTCACCAGTGTGATGATGACGAGGGACAGCAGGTCTGAGGGAAAAACGGTGTTAAGGTAAAACTAACGAGAAAACGGACGTGATTTTCAAAAGGTAAACATGCTTTATACTTTTTTACACTACAGTAAAATTCTTTCCCAGCTTATGTTCCACCCCCAGGATTTATGGTACACAATAGACGATCGTTGGACCATGAAGCTGAAATCATCTCACTATATTACTCAGCAACCAGCTCTCCTTGCTGTCCTGAATGCTCTGACATGACACGTGCACCATTGTCACATCTCAGTGCACCATATTTCCCAGAATGCAACTCCCCACTCTGAACTGAGTGTGCTAATGTCATATGGTGCTCACGTGTTGTAAACTTGCTAATATCGTCACCTCACTCCGAGAGAAGTAATAAAAAAAAAATTAATTTTCTGGGAAGATGTTCCACAAGATTTCGTGGAGATTGGTGAGAGATTCATTCAGCCACAAGGGTGTTAGTAAAGTCAGGTATTGATGAAGCTGAGGTGAAGAAGAATGTAGTCAGCGCTCCAATTCGTTATGTTCAATAGGGTTGCGGTCAGCGCTCTATAGGAGGCCATGCAGGATCTTCCACACACTTCCAACCCATTGTGCACAGGGGCACTGTCATGCTGAAACAGGTTTTGATGCTACAGCATCCAAAGACATCATATACAATTGTGTGCCTCCAAATTTCTGCTAAAACTTTGGAGAAGAATCAGATATAGCTGGAAAAGTTGGGTGTCCCCATACTTTTTGTCCATATCTTCATAGCAGTAGCGAAAGGATACTAACAGCGAAGACGTTGATCCCGTCCACTGTGTACTTGTAGTAGTACCAGTTAAAGGCCCGGTAGTAGCACAGGAGGACCCTCGCTTCAGAATTTTGAGACTAAAAAAAAAAGCAGAAACGACAAAGAAAATTCAAATTAACAGTCAGAGAAAACAAGTTGAACGCTGCAGAACTTTCTGTAGCTCTGCTCTCCATGTACACACTATAATGACATGTCTGTAAGCTCTTCATGGCTCACTGACTTCTAATAGTACCTCATGTTCTGCCAAAGGAAAGAAAAGAAAGGTTATCTCACCATTCACAATCCAGCCATGATTCATTCATATCCTGCTTGAAGTTATTGTTACAGTCAATCAATCTGCAGATCTTGTTACCATGGCTACGCACTCCACACAACCGAAACGCTGACTGTGATGCGAAAGAGCTTACGTTCTTCATCGGCCAAACCTGAATCTCGTCAGGTGGAAGGAAGAGGATGATGCTGAGGATCCGACCGTTCATTTTGGCCACAGGGATGGTGAAGACCATAATCCAGGACAGGAAGCAGGCCAGGGAGTGGATTATAGCAAGAGGAATGTACCCAAGCACCAGCCACACGTACGTGCTCACGCAACACTGCGATACACAAGGTAGAACAGAGTTACATGTGACTACGATGGAGTGCAAAAGTTTTGGACCCCTAGATTTGCTTCAATGTTAACAGCATTTGTTGTTTATTTAATCGTTTTGAATCCATGTTGCACACACACTCACTCTTTCGTTCACTCATTCTCACGCACACACTCGCACTCACTCCTTCATTCACTTATTCTCATGCACACACACTCTTCATTCACTTATTCTCACGCACACACTCGCACTCACTCCTTCATTCACTTATTCTCATGCACACACACTCTTCATTCACTTATTCTCACGCACACACTCACTCCTTCATTCACTTATTCTCACGCACACACTTGCACTCACTCCTTCATTCACTTATTCTCACGCACACACTCGCACTTACTCCTTCATTCACTTATTCTCATGCACACACACTCTTCATTCACTTATTCTCACGCACTCACTCCTTCATTCACTGATTCTCACGCACACACTCGCACTCACTCCTTCATTCACTTATTCTCATGCGCACACACAAACACACCCCTTCATTCACTGATTCTTGTGCACATGCTCCTTCATTCACACATTCTTGTGAACACATGTACACACTTACTCCTTCATTCTCATTAACACACACACTTACTCCTTCATTCACACATTCTCGTTAACACATGTACACACTTCTTTATTCACTTATTCTCGTGAACACACACACTCTCATTCACTTATTCTCGTGCACACACTTATTCTCTCCTCACTCATTCTCTCACACACACACACTTACTCCCTCATTCTCGTGCACACACACTCGCGCACACACTTGATTTTTTACACACTTAACAGAATTCTGATCCACTGCACATCATGTTCTATGGGATTGTCTGTGATCTCTGAATAATTTGCTCGATTCTTTCTCAGAAAATAATTGCCAATGAAATTCCCGTTCACTTCCAGGTTAGGATTGGATGTTAGACTGGAAATACTGTGCACTTTATGGATTTGATTAGATTTGGTATTGTGAGAGTTTAATAAATACTGCACTTTGTGTGATTAATCAAATAGAACAAATTAATAAATGTCATTGTTCTCTTTTTGTGTGGCTTGGAAACAAAAAGACATTTTCTCCTCTGACCTGCTTTCAATATTCAGTCAAGAATGGATTGAAGGGGTCATAAATCACATTGTTGTTTTTAGTGGTGATAAAAATATATATAAATGAAGGCAGGGTGCATGAACCTTCAATCTTGTGACAGGAAAATCTTTTTCCTATTATTATTCTTCCCTTTTTCACCTTTTCATTTCATATTCTACATTTCCTGTCATGGCCACGTCATTAAAATACAGCATGTTGTATTGTGTGGTTATGAATATAACAAAATAATCTAAGTTTTTATTGTAATTATTATTATTATTTTTTTATCTTCTGAACAAGTTTATTGTATTCTCCTGCACACTTTGGTGGACTCGATATTCTAAGCAGTCTCACCCAGTAAGAGCACTTCCGAGGAGAAGGTAGTGGTGGAGGTGGAACGTTTATAGTGATTGGCTCAGAATTTATCAATGGTGTAGACTCCTTCTGGTTGTCCGGAGAGACCTTCACGTCACCTGCTTCCTCTGGAATGGCTTCGCAGTGAGGAAATTTAACACAGCATTTCCGTATCAGACTCGTCTGAGAAGAAAACAGATGGAGGAGAACCTGTACTAAAATAAAGTCATTAACCAGAATCTCAAGAAGCATAAGTTCAATTAAACCGCACCAAATGGACAAAAGTATTGGGACACCTGACTTTTCCAGCCATATGCGGTTCCGCTATAAACGTTAAAGGGGAGGTGTATCGGATGTCTTCGAATGCAGGAGATTTCCCTTTACTTGGACTACGAGACCCAAACCTGTTCCAGTATGCACCTGTGGCACAAAGTCAGCTCCATGAAGATGTAATTTTCATGGGTTGGACTTGAAGATCTCCTGCTATAGAGCTCTAATCTCAACCCCAAAAAGTAGCCAACTTTTGCTTAGATTACTGCTTTGCACACTCTTGGCATTCTGATGATGCCTACTTTGAAGAACCTACAATATGACATATTTTCAGTTCGCTTTTTTGTTATGTATATAATTCCATATATAATTCTACATGTGTTAATTCATAGTTTTGATGCCTTCAATGTGAATCTACAATTTTCATAGTCATGAAAATAAAGAAAACTCTTTGAATGAGAAGGTGTGTCCAGACTTTTGGTCTGTACTGTATGTGCTTGTTTTTTTTTCCACACAATTAAACATTTGAATGAACATCTTCTAAAAGGGGTGATTCCATCCTTTTTGCCAGGGGTTGTACATGCTACTGTTTCAATACTACAGTCTTCCATTTTCATTAATCCCAAATGCAATCAGTTTGTAAAAAGAAAAGCTTCATTGCGACGTTACCTTTTGTAAAGATTTCCCGAAAGGCCACAGTAAATAACCCGACAACCTTAAACAGAGTTTCCCTGCAGTAAAAGAGAAAGGGAAAAAATTATAACCGCATCAGGTGAGATGCAGAAAATCAAAATCACCAAAAATAAATCCTTAAGCATTCACTACATACCGTGTGGAATCGTAATAATGGTGCAAAACATCAGTAAGCTAACAAGAAAATACGCTAGAGAGATCCACCAGCCGAAGAAAATCGTGTAGGCGACGTTTCCGATGCTGATCAGTGATCCTGCAAATAAAAAGTTTCAGAACGCTGCATTTAAGTGAATTACATGATGCATGTGTTTTGTTTTTTTTGTTATTTTTTTAAAGTGTGCATCGGATGGATACAAATTGGCTTTGTGTCGCGATGCATGGTTGCATAATTATTAGTAGATGCGCTATACTTTTATTATTTGGAAAGTGATCAATAATTTATATGCATTTTATTTCTCCTCCCTAAACTGTTTCTCGAGCGCGTTCTCTCAGCACGACTATATGCCACGTGAACATGACGCATCGCGACACTACGGCGACCGAGGCGTGTCCTGAGAGTCACATAGAATACAGATTAACATGGCAGAGGTAGAGCTGCGTCTCCCTGGAGACACAACAGGAAAAGATCGTTTGGCTTTATTTAAACTTTTTTTTTTTTTTTTGCACTAAATAGGCCTGTGTGTGAAAGGGGCATACGTTAGAAGTCAGAAGGCAATTAAATAAATTGATGATTTTCTGTCTGTCTGAACCAAACAAATAAAATCAAACCATCTGTAACATATTGAATTGTAGAGCATCATATTTTTTCCACTGCATTGTATTGCATTGTGTTGAATCAAATCAGAATCGCAATAGGGGTGAATCGCATCAGTAGCTGCTTCAGCATCTTTAATGTATTTTAGGCTATGCATCAATATAATAAAATCAGATAATACACAAGATATAAATAAGATATAAATAAGATAGATAGATAGATAGATAGATAGATAGATAGATAGATAGATAGATAGATAGATAGATAGATAGATAGATAGATAGATAGATAGATAGATAGATAGATAGATAGATAGATAGATAGATAGATAGATAGATAGATAGATATAGATAATGTCCTACACACGAACTACATTAAGAAACTGTGCTCACTGACCTGTAAATGGCTTTATGAAGATCTGCTCAGAGTACAGCTCCTTCACCTTGTCTGATCTGTCCTCAATTGGACGCTCTGTAACGTGACTCTTCCACTTCCTGAAACCAAACTGCCAGCACAAGTGCACAGTGTGATCGGAAAAAAAACAAAAACACAAGACTCCCACAAACAAAGAGAACAATGCTTTTTTTTTTTTTTACCATGTAGTTATTGACCAGTTTGTGTGCCTCCACTTCGTTTTCGGCACGAACGGTGGTCCTCAAGCTTGCTTCCTGCCAGGCGTCCTCAGTACCCCGCGAGTGTACAGAGAGTCCTGACAAGGAAAACTAAAGTCAATGCTACACACTGGGGTACATGGGTAAATAAATAAATAAAAATTATTTTCACAATGGCCAAACACACTTTATCAAGTATTTTTTCCCAATTAAAACCAGACTTTGCTGAATATGAAACACATTATTAATTTTACATACAGCATATGGGCTGAATAAATAAATGCCATGAACATACAAATATATATATAAAAACAATTAATATACATAATTTTACAAATAAATTTAAATCGATTTCTTTGTCCTCACATGCTACATCCATCATTACTTAGTTTTTCTGTCAGATCCACACTTTTAACACTTCTGTACATATCGAATTGTACACTACAACATACACTGACTGAATGTTGTAGAATAGATTTAAATGCTGTGTCAGCATCTGCGCCTAATTTCATGTCAAACACTGAGTTACAAAGAGACATGAGTTACATACATAAAATAAAAAATACAATAAAAATTGAAATGCAAAAAAAAAAAAAAAGGGTCAAATAAATTTCTAATAGAAAGAAGAAAGACTTTTACATTTAAAAACTGTATCATAGAAATTTGAAGACTTTTTTTTTGGTGATATGAATAAAAGTTTGTGGACACCAGACCAAAAGTGCTATGTGCTTTTTAAAAAACACCCTATTTCACATTTGCGCTTATAATAACCTTTACTCTTTTGGGAAGATGTTCCACTAGACTTTGTGCTCATTCAGCTACAAGAGTGTTAGTAAAGTCTGGGCCTGGGGTGCAGTCAGCGTTCACATTCATCCCAAAACCGGTGGTTTAATATGGTATGAGCTCTATAGCAGGCCACTCAAAATCTTCCACTCCAACCCAAGTACAGCAGATCATCATGGAGCTGGATTTGTGCACAGGGGCATTGTCATGCTGGAACAGGTTTGGGTTTTCAAGTTTAAGTGAAGGGAAAATCTTGAGATGCTCTATACAATTGGGTTTGTTTCTAAATTTAAGCAGGAAGCACATTTGGCTGGAAAAAGTCAGGTGTCCTAATACCTTTGGCCATATAGTGAATCAAGATTATCTTGAATTCATGAATTTAAACTAGTAGTTTAGTACTGGTAGACAAACAGTTAATACACAGCAGCAATACAAACAAATTATGTAAAATCGAGAAATCTTACTATGAGCCGAGAGGCATTTTGCCGTATGGTGGATGACCTGGTGCGAGCCGCAGGGTGAAGGAGTTTCAACCATCTCGGGGTGAATGCTGGCCACACACAATCTATCACACTGTGAGCTACGGCGAAAAAATCTGTGCTCATGGTCCCACACGTGTTCTGTCAATCACCCATCCAAGAGAGGAAAGAAAAGGTTCAGCTTGAGTCTCTACTTGTTATCGTTTGACTCCTGATGGTCAGATGAAGCACACTCATACCTCAGTACAGTGCATCCTCTCATTATCACACTGTTATAGGATTCAATAGAATCAATCGAAATTTACAAGGTTGAAAATGTACAAGACGGAGAGGGAAGTAGACAAACAAATAATCTTAATCTTGAAGAATCTCCTCTTACCTACAGATCAGAAACAGAATCATCTTTATTGCCAAGTATCGTTGTCTGCATGTACAAGAAATCTGTCATGGTGTTCTGGTGCTCTTAAATTATGAAATACTATAAGAACTAAAAAAATAAAATAAAAATGTATATAAAAAAAGACTAATTATATAAATTGTGCAGGATAAGTAAAAGTGAGGCAGTGCAAATGATAATATTTCACAGATATGAACAAAGGTGCATGGAAGCTTAATGATTTTTAGCTTTAAATAGTTCATAATTGTATAACAAAGATGCAACAAATAATGTAAAAAAAAATGCTACATTTATACTTAATAAATATACTTATATAAATATACTTTCATAAAGAATTTATACATTTATTTAAAAAAAAGCGCTACATTTTATTTTTTGATCCAATGTGTAGCAAATGGCTTTAAAGTGAAAACTTTGTGGGGGAAAAAAAATAAATTCATATATATATATATATATAAATTCACAAACACACACACACACAGAATTATATTTATGAGAGGTTAGGGTTGAATTGTTTCTCCATGAATGAGACACTAACTTCTAATAATAACAATCACCCGTTATGGCCATTACCGCCCATTGAAACTACTTTCAATTTTTTATTTTGTACCAGGGCAGAGTTTCCCAACAAATAAGTATTTCTAAAATTTAGTTCTAGTAAGGATAGTTTTTAATTAAGAATATTTAGAGTTTAAAATAAAGCCAATTAATAATAAGGTAGTTAGGCCACACCCACAAGCAAAAAATTAAATAAATAAATTATTATTATTTTTAAGTTTCAGGTTTGGATGCTTTTGATGAATTGGAATTAAATGTATGTTAGGTGTAGAAGTATTTACAAATTGTGGGCAGAAGAAAACGTGACACAGACATGCTGCTGATTCCCCATGAATTGCTGGTTTGTTTGTTTGTTTGTTTGTTTGTTTGTATTTTCTTCTTTCATTGCATTCCTTCCTAACCTAAAATCTAAACCATTTTGCAACACAAAAAAATCTTTGTTTATTTCTTCACTTTTATATGTTCATGCATTTCAGGCTTTAGGCTTTTTAGGCATTTATATAATTATAGGGTGAGGACCTGGCCTAGCTAATTTATCATATATGTAGATGAAGTTTAAAGAATTTAGGGCACGCTGTAAACAATATTTGCTTATAAAAGCACAAAAACACCATAAAAAAAAAAACATGCTACACGTGCTGGGGAGCCATTTTCACGTGTTATGCATCACCCACCTGAACTATCAGCTGTAGACCTTCGCCTCAGACTCTCCACATCTGTTGACATTGTGTGTGTGTGTGTGCGTGCGTTCACTTCTCTCGTAAAACCAACTTCTGGTCGTGAACGAGCGCGTAGCCGCTGCGCGCCGCCGACGCCTGAGAGCGGGAGCGCGCAGAACGCCTCGCCTTTTCAGCGTTGCTTTGCAGCTCTAATGGCGCGCACATTTTCATAAACATGTACTGAAATTAGAAGATTGTTCAGCTTGATATGATTTCTTCAAGGATAACACTATACGACCAAAAGTATTGGGACACCTGACTTTCACACTCTTCCCTAAACTGTTACCACATATTTGGAGGCACAATGCCCCTGTGCACAGCTCTATGAAGATATGCTTTACATTTGTTGGAGTGGAAGATCTCCTGCTATAGAGCTCTGATCTCTACCATAGTAAACACCTCTGTGATGAATGTGAAAGCTGACTGCACCCCAGGCCCCCTCACCTTCTGACCTACATCAGTCCCTGACTTTACAGATACACCCTCGTATCTGAATGATTGTCCAAATACTCAGGGGAAGTCCTTCTGACTTCTAACACATTGTCCTTTCACACATTGGCCTTTTTAGTGCAAAAAAAATGATTAAATAAAGCCAAACAATATTTTCCTGTAGTGTCTCCAAGGAGATGCAGCTCTACCTCTGCCATGTTAATCTTCCCAGATGAGTGGAGTTTATCAGCAAATAGAAATCAAATGTGGAAATGGATGTTCAAAAACACTTAACAGTCTTATAGCTCATGATATGATCAAGGTTTTTTTTGTACTTATAATAATAAATGGACATAATATTTGCTGAGTAATAAACATATCTAATCTGGTAGTATTGTACACTTTTTTTTATATATATAAATGTTTGAAATGCTGTTTTACTGCAATGTCTAACTACAGAGCTAACACACACACACACACACACACATATATATATATATATATATATATATATATATATATATATATATATATATATATATATATATATAATAGATTTTAGACTAACCAAAAAAACTCTCAACAAAACAAATAAAAATTTGAAATTATTTACAAAATTACATTCAAAATACAGTCAAAATACAGCATAAAATATAATTTGTTTATTGTTAACAAATGCAGAAAAATACAGCTTTAAGGTCATTCAAATTATAATTTAACATAAGGCTATGTGAAGAAGGGAAGCTTTTAAAAAAATAAAGAAAAATGCATATTTAGTCAAACAAAGTATTTTACAAATCAAACTATTTGAAAGCCATATGTCCAGCGTGCATGATGGAATTCTGTAGGTGAATAAAATCGTCTTGAACCTGCTGAAAAATTAAGACTTCTTTCACTTCTTTATAGAAACTGGCCAAAAGGTTCAGTCACAGATCTAATGAATATCGAGGTTGTAAACAATATTTGTTTCTAAAAGAAGTTAAGCAGCCTATATAATATTTTACTTGTGTGTATAACTATACAGTGCCTATGAAAAGTGTGTCTTTTATGTTTTTTTGAGAGACCCTTGCATGTTCCTTTTGGTTCTATGCAGCAAATTTAGTAATGCAACAGTATGAAGATTGGCTTTGACCAAACCTATATAAATGTACAGATTCAGTTCTCACACTCTCAGCATCTGGACAGTTAGATCCTCCAAACATTCAGCTTAAATACTTTGCCACGTCTTCTGTAAAACGTCCCAAAGATGTTCTTCACTAGTTGGAGATTTCTTTACGATTCGTTCATCTCAGATCAGTTCAATAGGATTTAGGTGCGATGACTGGACATTCCATGATAGATATCACTCCAGACGACTGTTTTCTCTCTAAATAACGCTTACAGAACTCGGACGTACGTTTCGACTCATCCTCTTGTTGTATGGTGAAGTCGGTTCCAATGAGCCGCAGTCCAGACTGAATCGCATGGTGTTGAAATATGGAACGTAGCCACATTGGTTCAGGATCCCTTCCACCTGAAATAAGTCTCCAACCTTCTCTGCTCTAAAAAAAAAAGCTCCATATTACACTGGCTCTTCTGTTCAATTCTTGTGTGTTTGCCATTTACTGATTTTGCTGCAGAGAAACAAAAGGAGCATGCATGTGTCTCAAAAACCATACATGACTCTGTTTTCCCACACTTTTGACAGCCACTATACAAATACAGTAACAGCAAATGCATCCACTGTATAATTTTGTATTTTGTAGTGAAAAAAAGTTTTGTTTAGCAGGGTTATTTTGATGATTACAAGAATAGTCAATTGTTCAAATGTCATCTTTGAAAAATTTTGATGATTTTACAATCTTCTGAACTGCAATTCGGTCAAGCGAACATAATGCACGGCACATCGTGGCATTAACAGGAGGTCAGTAAGGACAGGAATCTATATTACAATTTTTTCTATATTACCTATAAAAAGACATTTGTGCCACCAGGGTTTCTTTTGTTCTGAAACTGCATATGAAATTGTGGAGTTTTAAACTGAATAAATATAAACTGTCAACTGTACATAATTCAGTTTTGAAGTGAGGGAAGCGCATTTTCAGATCTTGAACACATCTAATATATATATATATATATCAGGTCCATCATGAGGCATTTAATCATCTTTTAAAAATGGGCCACATTTATTAAGCTGCACATGGACTGACTTACTGGTTAACTGTGTAGTTTGGGCTTAAAAAGAAAAAAAATACAACCTTACATTTGTGTGCAGTTTATAAATGAGAGTCAATGTTTATATCTGTGCTTGTTCAGACTGTATAGTATTAAATCTGGGTTCAGTGGTCTGAATAGTTGAAATACAGTTTTTAATTCAGCACATATGGTTTATAAATCCGCCTCATTTATACAGTTTACTGCAATCTTATTGTAAGAACCTGAGTTATAACCCAGATGTAAAACCTTCAGCGCAGAATTCATGAATGGGTTCAACCAACATTCTGGGTTCACTCTGAGAAGCTTAAATGGATCACTACATCCTTTACAAAAGCAACAACAGAGGAACAAGAAATGGGGGTCCAACACATGTCAACTTCTTACAGTGTTATCTACAATATTTTTGATTGCAGAACAACCCTGCACTATCCTGCACCATGTTCTACTAGATTGTATATGATCTCTAAATATGTTGCTGTAGTTTGTATCATAGTATTTATCATTTGTACAAATGGCTCCAGAGTGGATATTTCTTCCTAAGAAAAGACGACCAATGAAATTGTCTTTGACATGGTTTAGGTGCGGATGTTAAATTGGATGTTAAATTGGAAATACAGATGGTCCCCAAATTGAAATTTTTGGATTTTGCGATGACGATAGAGATACGACAAAATTGTTTTGTGCGGCAGACTAATGTAGCAATGTTTGCTCCGCCCTCCAGTTACGAACCGGCGCTTCACACACCCTCTAAACACACACACATATATATGAAGTATATACTGTATAGTTTATATATTATGGTACAGTAAACTGATGTTTTGCTAAATTCTGTACTGTATTTTGGTAAATTATTAATAAATTACAGTATACTACCCCATACCGATCACCATTCTTTAAAACTCCTGGGTAGGCTAGGCCATGTCTCGACTTATGATATTTTCAAGAAACAATGGGTAATCGGAACGCATCTCCATCGTAAGACTGGGACTACCTGTATTGTGCATTTTAGACCATTTATTATATTTGGTATTGTGAGATTTTATTGATTACTTCACTCTGTGTGATTAAAATAATAGAAAAAAAATAAATAAGTTGTTTTCTCTTTTTTGTTTGTGTTTTCTTTTTATGCTTTCAATATAACGTAATTCACATTCTGTTTTTCAATTGCGAATTAAAAAACAAATGAATACAAACGATGCTGGTAAACCGATGCAACTTCATAAGACATTTCAAATCAAAACGATGCCTTTTTTACATTTTAAATTCACAAAAACTTTTAACCCAAAATTCATTCCATAATTACAAATGATACAAGGCGTTCTAGGTTGCAAAACTCTGGGAAACGCGACGTCGGCGCACAATGCGAAACTGGAGTATCTACAAAAGAATAGAGGTGAAAAATAAAACTACATGCTGAAGTACAAAAATAGCATTTCTTTTCGATAGATCTGTACAGCAATCACTTTAAACGAAAGCAAACACACAAAAAAAAACAATTTCCATAATAGCATTTTCAGCTTGTTTTACAAGTCAGTTCATTACAAATGCCCTCGTGTTTGACGTCTACAACAACAAAAAAAGTGTTCGTAATTGCACCAGGCAACTTCATATGAAAGTACTGATGATGATAATAATAATAATAATAATATTTCAGAATATTATTTCTTAACACTTTCTCTTTGTAACAAAGTGCTAACACTAGCGTTTAAGTAGACAGGTTCTGTATCTGCATGAACCAGTTCTGAGCTCTTATGAGATGTGGGTCCTTATGTAAAGTTTGTGTTTCAATTATAAGCTAAATGCACAAAAGTATTAGGACATCTGACTTTTCCAGCCATATGTGGTTCTTCCCCAAACTGTTAGCACAGAGTTGGAGACACACAATTGTATAGTATTTGAATGCGCTAACATTAGATTTTCCATTCACCAGTTTTAGAGTTCTGACCTCAACCCTATTGAACATCATGAACGTGAACGCTGACTGCACCCCAGTACCCCAGTACCTGACATTACTAACACCCTTGTGGTTTAATGAGCACAAATCTCCACAAAATATAGTGGAAAATCTTCCCAGAAGAGTGGAGATCTTATGCTCAGGTGTCCACAAACGTTTGTCTGAGTGTATACAGTATAGTGTATATAGATAATCCAGGCCAATGCACATTTTTTTGCAAAGGTGCCATTCAGCCATTGAGATCAACAAATATCAAATTCACATGATATGATGTCACTTTTAAGAAAAGCATCAGCCAAATGAGCAAATGTAAATGAGTTGCAGAAGACGACTTGCTCGAGGTGGCCTGAACACAACCCTACAACAATCATGTGTTTTATACCCATTTGCAAAGCTGCCATTTAATTCACACAAACCTCCATTCCTAATAATATTTAAAATTAGCAATACTTGAAGCAAACTCAAAAGTGTATAGTAACATTCTGAGGCTGAAGTTCTGATTTTCTTGTACCTTATTCAATTGAGTCAACTTTATCGTCTCAAAACACACAGCCTGGATTTAAAGATTGAGGTGCATCAGAGATTTAATAGCTTAGCATGACTGATAGCAAAACTGGCAGCAATTTTTTTTTAGATAGAGAGGCAGTCAGTCAAAACCCAACTGTGCCTTTTTAATCGTTTGAGAAACACAAAGAAATCGCCCACTATTTATGGAGCTCATAACTACCATACAAACCTGCCCCCACGTCCTGATACAGGCACAGTGACCGCGAGTATGTCTTACATGTTTTTCTCTTAATTTGTGGTGCAAAGTATCCAGCACTTTAGAACCAAACTCTGCAGAGCAACGTAATACAGGACAGATTCAAAAATCAGAGTCAGCATCCATCAGTTCTGCATCCATTAGGTTGGTTTGAGAGTGTATCGGCACAGCCACTGGTTTCCTGCCCTCTGATCGAGGTGTTGTAAAGTCTGTCCTGCCACCACCCACTGGCGAAGGCATCTCCTGCTCTGAATAGCGGAACCCGCCGTTAGACTGCCAGGCCGGTTGTTTGAACTGACCTCGTCTCTCGTAGTGGTTCGACGTCAGTGAGTTGACGAGGTTAAAGCCAGTCTCCCTGCTCTGCTGACCAGACGAAACATAACCAAGCCCTCCATATCTCTCCTGGTAGGGAATGGGGCAAGAAGGGCGGAATTCCGGGAAGGAGCCTGGAAGGACGTTCTCCTCTTGCGGACGTTGTCGCTCCCACAGATTAGCCACGAGGCTCCGATGCGCCGGGAGCTTGGGGAGGCGGGGAACAGCGCTGGAACCGAACTCTCTGTGACGAGGGTTCGAGTCCGCTCCGGTTGGTGCTACCGTGCGCACCTCCTTCTTCCTCTTCTTCTTTTTCTTTTTACGTTTCAGCATCTCGGGGGAGATGTCGGCTTCGACCATCCACAGCTTGTTCCGAGCTTCTGGAGGAGGCACTGCACGAGGGTGTACAAGCAACATTAACACTGACGTAAGGAAGTCCTAAGAGGCCATGCATAATTTTTTTTTCTTTCTTCTTTTTTCATGATCACGACTTCATTTTCATTAAACATCAAAGTCTGGTGATCTCAACAAAATTCTAGAGGCAGCATCAGGAACGTGCTCTTATGCCGAATGCACAATTAAGTACTGATCACAAGGAAACGATGTTTGTTATGTCAAGATCGTGAGAAAATTGTCGTGATAACGAGTAAACAATAAAGAAAAAAAATGACGATGCATGACCTCTAAGGACTTTTGTTTATCTATGTAATATCTAATCTATGTAATCTTTTTTCAACAATTTTCATATTTAATATTCTAGCTTTATTTAAAGTTTAAAAATCATTAGCACACAAACACACAATGCTAGTACTGACCAGGTGTCCCAGTAGGCGTAACTGAGATGTCCTGAGGTAAAATGGCACCTCGTCTTGCCACCATCTTTGTCACATGCTGTGCCCAGGCAGAGGACATTTCCATGGACGGCTCGTTTAGTTCGAAGTTAATACCCGCTTTAAAAAAGTCACCAATTCCATCAGCATGATTCAGCGATTTTTTGCTAGTCATTTTCTTAAATACTTTATTTCTTCCTCAATAGTAATTTCTACTCAGTAAATTCATCAGTAGAGCACAGGAATCTGATTTTATCTCCACGTATCCAGCAGGAGGTGCTGTACTTACCCACAGGTCCCTCATGGGAGACCGTGTGCATGCTAAAAGACAGTTCTTTCTCAGGGTCCATTTGGAGTTCCTTCCTCTTGGAGAATGCTTTGGCTATCATCTTGCTCTTCTTGATGCGCTTCGGCTCGTCGTCACTGCGTCCAATTATCCTTAGATTACAGGAAAGGCGTAAATATGACACTGGATATCGGATACATCCTGTAATTAGGCTACTGAGCCATTCTGTTTATCTACTGCAGGATATTAGTTTTATAAATATTTTATTTTGTACAATTTTTGATTCACAAAGATAAATTACATGAATTTAAACACGAATAATTTTCAGTCAGACATCTCTTATCGGGAATGCCTGGGGGTTTCTGTATATTCTGAACGATGAAACGTTTCGATGAAGTCATTTCACATAAACCTACCTACACCACGTACGCTTCCAAATGAGAATAGTGGCTTTGGTCCACACCCATGTGCTCATGGCGATGCCGGTACCGAACATAGAAAACAGATTGATCTTCTCCACCAAAAGACTGGGACGGTTTTTAATGGTGCACTCCGGGATCGGTTTCTTGGTCTGGTGAGCTATAGTGACATTAGCTTCACACCTGGAACAAACACGATTGTTGTAAACTGAATCTTTTTTAAACATATTAAAAACAGTAAAGACACAAATGGATATTATACACCACAAATAACTGATTATACATATAAAAAAAATGCTTACAGTACAAATTCCCTAAAGCTCCTTTCCCACTCCGCCTGGTTGAAGAAGTCATAGAAATGACATCCGAAAGTGATAAGGACAAAACCGAATGCTAGAAAACCAAATATGCCTGGGAGGAAGAAAAACATTTTTTTAGATATGTGGGCAAATTTTGGAGTGCTGTGCATTGTAATTCTTGATGATTCTTTTGATACTGATACTATTAAAATGCTCTGATACCAACATTCGATACCAAGTGATACTATGAGAGGTAGTAATGCAGTGTAAGTGGAAGCAACACAAAATGGATGCATTTCTTAACAACTTGAGCAACTTCCAATAACTCATGAGCACAATTGGTAGCTCAGTGGATAAGCTGTTGGACTTCTGTCATATCTGGAGGTCACAGGTTCAAATCCCCTCACCACCAAGCTGCTACTGCTGGGTCCTTGAGCAAGCCTCTTAACCCTTGATTGCTTAGCTGTATAACTTTAAGTCACTTTGTATAAGAGTATCTGTCAAATGCACTCAATGCACATGCAAAACACCATTTCGAAACAGACACCACAGTCTTCAAACATTCCCACCACAGACTCCACTTCCCACACTATACAAAGCTCTCATTTACCCCTGAATTGATTATACACACCTCTTTCCAATGACATGCTCTCTGACAGTTTAAAACGATTTTCATCTTTGATGCATTAATCTCATTGTAAATTCACCCACTGTGCAGTTTTTATGGTCCTTTGTAATTGTTGTTTGTAAGACCATACGAATATAATCCCCCATGTCCCACTGTAGGATCTCAGTTGTCATAATTTCAAACTGTACAACAGTCAAACACTGATGCACACAAGAAAAAGTCTCGTCCGAAGTTTTACCTCGTCGATCCGTGCAAAATCTCTAGCTTTCATTTTGTTCATGACATACCCTAATAATAAATACTTACATACCTCATACAGACAAATCCATTCTCTCCATAATACATTTTTATTTGTATTGTTTTATTTGTACCACCTGACATTTTCTCTGAGGTGGTTTGAAGTTGTCGCGCTAATTGCGTCATCAGGTTGGGCGCTCCTATTGGTTCTTGGTTCATCATAGAAGTCACACAGCAGGAGACAGTCTGAAATCTTCTCATTAGAGAATTTCATCGGAGGAATTATTCCAGCAGCTATTAATCGGCTGCAAAACTTATTTTTCTTTCGGCTTCTCCCATGAAGGGTTGCCACAGCGGATCATCCGTCTCCATACCCCCATGTCCTCTACATCTGCCTCTTTCACACCAACTACCTGCATGTCTTCACTCACCACATCCATAAACCTCCTCCTTGGTCTTCCTCTTTTCCTCCTTCCTGGTGGCTCCATCCTCAGCATTCTCCTACTGATATACCCCATGTCCCTCCTCTGCACATGTCCAAACCATCTCAATCTCACCTCCCTCACCTTGTCTCCAAAACGTCCTACATGCGCTTTCCCTCTAATAAACTCATTTCTAATCCTGTCCATCGTCGTCACTCCCAACGAAAACCTCAACATCTTCAGCTCTGCTACCTCCAGCTCCACCTCCTGTATTTTACTCAATGCCACTGTCTCTAATCCATACAACATCTCAGGTCTCACCACAGTCCTATAAACTTTCCCTTTCACTCTCACAGATACTCTTCTATCACAAATCACTCCTGCTATCACTCTTCTCCACCCACTCCACCCTGCTGTTTTCTTCACTTCCCTAACACAATTTCTGATCTGGATCCTCATATTTGATTTGGCACGTTTTACGTTGGATGCACTTCCTAACGCAACCCTCCATATTTATCCGGCTTGGGAGCGGCACTAAGAGTGCACTTGCTTGTGCAACTCCAATGACTGGGTTTTAATCAGCTGCAAAATATCAGCTCTAATCCATAATCAAACAAACAAAGGAGAAACTAAAGATTCCAACGCAATTAAAACCACAAACAAACTTACAACACATTACAGAAGCACCCCTGCAGCCCTACGCTTCCATGGGAATAAAGAAAGACTAATAGCCTAAATGTGTGAACACACACAAGTGTTTTTATGGCCTCTACAGAAAGAAAAAGAAGATCTAATAAAATGAATAAGAAAGTAGGTCAGGTAATAATAATAATAATAATATGTAACACTGCAAAGGCAAACAGATATTAAACAAATTAGCAGGGAAATTAGTAGTTCAGTGAGAAATGTGTTCACAAATGGTTTTGGTGTGGATTTGGATCAGAAGGTTGTGTTTTTATAACAATCTAGCGATCTGAATTCATTTGCGTTTTATGTACAACTTCAACAATTTCTCTTAAATGGAGAAATCCCTGACAATTCAGCATCATTCATTCATTCAGCAGGGAGTGAATGAATAAAAGATGGAAGGAATTAATTGATGTATATATTTTATATATATATTTATATATTAAATAAATGGAATGAATTGATAAATAAATATATTGTGTGTTTCTTGAAGGCAGACATATCTATCTATCTATCTATCTATCTATCTATCTATCTATCTATCTATCTATCTATCTATCTATCTATAAAACATATATATACAATGTAAATTCACATTGTAACAAATGTAAATTATTTAAATGATTACATTTTATTGACTCAATTGAACTTAATTATTAACTTTAATAAATATTATAAAACAGTGTATTTAAAAAATATTTATTGAGTCCATTTTTTATATTTATTTAATTTTTTATTTAAACTATTTTATTTACATTTTGTTTTAACAAATGTAAACTGATAATGTTCACAAATGTTTTGCATTTCTTCCCCCGGATTGTACCGAAATTAAACCCGAACCGCGTCTTGAAAACCGAGGTACGTACCGAACAGTAAATTTTGTGTGCCGTTACCCTGATCATTATCGACAATGTGTTTGTAATCAGTTTGAAAAAAAATGACTGTACCAAGTCTCAGCATGGTCTCGTTGATTTTGCTCGCAGCTTTTTCACTCAGCAGTCCTGGATGGTTACTTTTGATGGAAAATAATGTCATGACACCTGCAAAATTGGAAACAACATTTAAAACAACTTGATCTACTGAATCAAGCAATAAAACAATGCAGTCTGTATATAACTGTCTTACCTCTGACAAGGAAATTGCCACCAATGGTGAGCACCACTCCGATCGGCGCCAGAACAAACCCAGCACGGTATCTGTAGTTTTTGTAGCCAACAAAGCAGATTCCACTAACAGAGTCTCCGTCGACCTGTATGGTGTTCGGCAGAGTTTAGCATCCAGTGAGGCACCAAAAAACAAACAACAAAAAAAACAAGAATACGCGACATTACCTGTGCAATGGCCAGTATTGCCACTGTAAGGATAAACGGGATGGACCATGTGACCAGGTGGAAGTAGGATGTCTTTCCAGAAAGAGGTTGCTGCGTTGTGCCCAAGGCTTTGAAAGATGTGTGCCATGCGTAGGTGAGCATAACAAACCAGATGACCCCTGACATCAAGGAGTAGTACACGATGATAAAGATGATAACACATGAAAGCGTCTCTGTCGATCTGCAGAGAGAGAAAGAAAAAGAGAGAGAGAAAGAAAGAGAGAGAGAGAGAGAAAGAATAAATCAGTCTGGTGTTCTGGCTCAGATACATTCGAACACTCTTGAAAATCCTCGAGCGTCCTTACGAAGGCTCTCCGAGCCGCATGGTGTTGTCACTTTTGCACACGATCTCTTTACGAGCGCCATCCATGAACTGAGCGAGCCACCCGATGCTGCCCACGAAGAAGCAGGCATTGACGTAGAAGAGGATTACCGCCGGGTAGCGGTTGGAGTTTTTCCAGTCGGCGAGAAACGTTGCCTGTAAAAAAAAGAAGAAAAAGAGAAACGTAGTCAAAAATTCCTAACACGTCCAGCCAAAGAAATCCCGCTAATTGACACAGCGCTTGTATTTACATTTATATATAATGACGCCTTATCCAGAAGTCTCTATCAAAAACACCCAGGAAGGTGATACTGATGGAACAGCACAACGTTAAGTTCTAATGTAAGTATTTGCGGAAGAACTCGATCTTTAGGCATCATTTGAAGCCTACTATTGACTATTGTTTGCCCTTTAAGGGGTTCACTACACTACCAAGGTGCCAGAACATGGAAGAACCTTGAAGCATGGTGGAACCGATCAAGCCGTACTAGAAGAAGTGTGTCAATGCAGTTGTGTTGCTGCCTCACAGCGCCATCGTTCGATCTTGAACTCCGGTGCAGATTTGCGTTTATAGTAGGAATCTCCATAACTGAGTCCGATGCGATTCGATGAGATACAATTCTTCCCTATTACGATCCAACGGGATCTGATTTTGATTGGATTCAACACAATGCGATTCAATATAGTACTGATAGTTCACTTTTATTTCTTTGCTTCAGACATTCAGCAAATGATCAATTTACTTACGTGTCATCTGAAATCTAACGCATGGCTCTTTCACAAACAGGCTTTTGTGTTGCAAAAAAAAGAAGAGATTAAACAAACCCAGGTGTTCATTTACTGCTGATTTTGTTGTGTCCCCAGGAAGATGCAGCTCTACCTCTGCCATGTTAATCTATGTTTTATGTGATTCTCAGAACACGCCTCGGTCTGTGTAGCAATGCGATACTTCATATTCGTGCAGCAGGTACAAATCGCTTTTTCGTGGTGCAAATGCCAACTTTTATGCCGAGCTTATAGAGATCTCATCCAGGTTCCAGAGTTTCCACTTACATCAGAAAAATATGAGAATAACTACTCGAAATTGTCTCTAGGCTGTGGGTTAAAGGAGCAGGTGACGGTGCATAGAAAATATCAACGCACCAGAAACTGCTTTTCAACGCACCATGATTTGAAACCTCTGTTGGACAGAAGTAGAAACTACAAAAGCAAGACATAATCTGTTGATGTGCAGTTACAGAGGTGGGTACTCATGCTGCTTCGATATTGTGAAAATACTATTATTTCCTTTTAAACTATGTTGTTGTCTACTTGTGACTGCTCCCAAACAATATACAACGGTACACTGCTACAGCTTTTTTCTGCAAGAACGTCCTTTTATCTATCCGACCTCGCAAGTCTTCATATCTGACCCCAAGACAGTGCTCATGTTCACTTACCAACGTAAAGAAAGTGCAAAGCAGGGTGATCGATCCGAAAATAGCGATGTAGCCATGCATGTCATTGTGCTCCTCCTCCGTGAAGAGTGGATTGTCACACTGAATGCCACAACCCTCTACGTCCTTGTACCAGCTGGCCTGGATGTCAGTTTTGACCAGAGGAGCTTCGCATTTTCCTGATGTATTGAATTTGAGTTTTTGCACCTCATTCTAGAGGAGAAAAAAAAAAACAGTATATTGTATACTCAAGTCATTGGATAGTGAAACAATCAACAAGAAGATCAACATCAAACCAAACATCCTGGCACTCATGTTGTTCCTATACACTGATCAAGCATAATATTTTGACATTATAACATCATGACCCGAGGTTCAGTGATGCATGTGGGGAGCGAAGGCTGGTCCATGTCGAACAAACGATCAGACCACAAAATTGTATTAATTATATATTGTAGATGCTTCACAACTGAACAAAATGTGTGTATTTTTTTTTTTAAACAAAAATTGTCAATAATGTATTATATTTTATATTGTTTTTTTAAGCATTATTGTCAACATGCCATCTGAAAAAATCAATACAAATGTTGATTTACACAATTGCGTCACCTTGCGTACTCAAATGCGTTTTTTATTTTGTTTTTTGTTTTTTTACAGAATCAACCTAGCATGAGTGAATTTGTTCAAAGGAGAAATCCCCCATGCACTCCTAAACAAGCAGCCGCTATAAGCTTTAAAATGTCTAAATTAAAGAAAGTTAAACTTAATATGTGGCTTTTGCATTTTTTTTAAATACACTTTTATACATAAATACCCTGAATTAGAGTTTTATATACTTATAGTAAGCAAAACATCTAATTAAAAAAAAAAAATCTGTTTGGTTTTTGTAAAAAATCGAAAAATAATCATCCGATTAATCGATTATCAAAATAATCGTTAGTTGCAGCCCTAGTCATAATGTTATGCCTGATTCGTGTATATTGAGGAAACAAACTTAGACCTATGCAAAACTACGAGAAGGATTATACCTGGCAACCAAGGGGAAACTTGTCCGTGTTCTCACATTTCAGGAAGTTGGGCCACCCTCGCTCCTGTTCCACTATGCTGCAGGGTCGACGGGTTGCCTGGCACAGGGTCTGGCTGGGGAGCTCCACCTTGCCGTTCTCACACTTGGGCATGTAAACAGCACACAGTAAAGGCTGGATGACGGCCCAGCACCGAGGTGCATTTCTCAAACCTGACAGAGAAAACATGCAAAAGGTAAACATTTGTCTTTCAATTTCAGTTCATTTTATAACCATATTTGTTATTGTTATTAACATGGATAATGATTTAGATACTCAATACTAAACTATTTCTGGTACAGTCGTCCCTCGATTTATCGCGATTTTCAATCTAACTATTTTGTTACGCGAAGGGTCCCTATTTCAGATAATAAGAAATTAGTAGAATTAAAAGTAGGTTTCCGCTTATTTATTGGTTGTATTGTCCTCTGACTAAAAAAAATGCAGAGTTAAAGACATACGTCACCAGATTTCGACAAAGAAAAGAGTTCCCCAGCCCTTTTTTTGACATCATAAGACACTTCAACCAATAGACAAGCAGAGAAACTATGCATAGGCTACACTACATTACTGTACTGTACTACAGTACTCACTATAAATGTAATATTTCTACAAATGTACACAAAATTCATCTTGCTATATTCTTGCAATTTTTTTCTGTGTATGTTTAAAGACTGTTAAACAATAAAAATTTACATTTCTGGGGTGGCGTCCATTTATCGGGCGTAACTACCACGATAAACAGGGGACGACTGTATCATATTAATTACTAATCTGACTTTTTGAGAGCTTTCCATGGCAGGTTGTGCAGAACACCAATCTATAGAAATCACTATTCCAGGTGTGGTGGTAGCTTAGTGGTTAAGATGATGGACTTGTTATCAGGAGGTTGTAAGTTCAAATCCCAGCACTATCAAGTGGCTGCCTTTGAGCAAGGCCGTTAACCGTCAACAGCTCAGTTATATACATGAAATAATTGTAAGTTGTTGTGGATGAGAACATCTACCAAATGTAAATTCCTATTTATATTTCACAAAGGTGAAACGATTATCTCTGGAATCAGCTTTCAATATGGTGGATTTTGGACAGTAAATTTTGCTTAACAGACAGACAAAAAAACTACAAAAAAAGTTTCTACTCAGGAACTTAGCACTGTATCATTAGCAAGTGACACAGAACCAGCATCAATAGTAAACACAGGAACACTTCATACCTTGAAATGTGTTCTTATGTACATACTAGCATTAGCTTTGGATAAATGAACACACAGACATTAGCAACAAATTAGCCAGCTAACCGTGTTGTGGGATGTACATTTGTTTCAAATCAAACAAAATAAAATTTCATTTGAGTAAATATACATCCTTCAAAACAGATAGCCGGCTAGTTTGTTGCTAACAACAGACCAATGTAATGGCGTCCATGTTTTTTTTTTTATCAAAAGTGAATAAAAAAATTCATATACTATACAACTCTGTATTGGATACAGTACATCCCTTAAAATCAGTGTCATGTCAAATGCAAAGTATTCATCATCTATAACCATGCAGACTGTAACCTGAGGTCAGGAACCCTTGAGATACCCATTGGACCATAGTCCAACAGAAATGTATCAGATAGCAAGAAGAATGAAGAAAACTTTTTTTGTTTAACATTTTGTTGAGGGAAAAAAATGTGGGGAAAACGAATAAATAAAGGTTTATAAAAAGCACTGAGCTGAAGTTCTTCTTACAGATGCAGGAACATGTGCCTGAAGCCCTGAGGATTTTAAGATTAATGTGTGAACAAGGAGGAAAAGCCCAGAATGGGTCATTAATAGGTGTTAATGGTAATTAAAGAGGGAATCAGGAAAAAGGAAATCCACCCTATTACATTGTTTAATGCAAATGAATAGCTGTTAGTGGCTGTTTTGTGCTTCACAGCTTCACACCTTAGGAAAGGTGAGGATCAAGCGAACCTCCTGCGAACAAGAACCTTCATAGAATTTTTAACGTTGATAATAGAAATTGTATTTGGTTTTACAGAGTGACATATTGATCCATGTACATCTGAAAATTATGATTTGTGGATACCATTAAAAACACCTTTGGTGGATTGTAGGTTATATGGACATTAATTGGGATCATTAGAACTTCCAGATTCCAGTAAATGTCTGCAAAAGTGTCAGTTAGATGTTAATGATTCACTGATGTACACCAGACCAGTAAAGGAAACCACTGGGTGATGGTTTTAATGGTATTTGTAGTGGAAACCATTAGAATTTCAGATATTTTTTGGTTTGTTTTTTAGAGTAGCCATTTGAGATTTCTGATTATTAAACAAAGACTGGAAAACAGAAACATAAAAGCATGCAGCATGGCAAAATTTTGTGGATTGCTATCAGAACTCAATCTCCAGAAATTTCTATCATATTTTCTACTTATAACATCCTGTTTTTGTTTTTGTGCGTTTTATTTTACTGAAAAATGTATGAATATTTTTTAATAAAATTTTTCATCAATTTTGTCTTTAAAATAAATGCATTGCTTTGTTCTTTTATAAAATAAGATCTTACCCGACCACATGGCCAACTTCTCAAACGCTTCTTCTTGCGTCTCGGAGTCTTCAGCCAGCACCAGAGACGTGTGCGTGTAGGGCAAAGGAGACCCGAGACACGTATTGTACTTCAACACTTCACAAGTTGTCGTTTTCTTGCAAAAATTGTTCAACATGGTTTCATTTTTGTATAACATCACGTCCTGACTCACCATCACAGTACCAACCCAAACCCAGAGCATCCCAAATCCAAAAACAATGGAGCTGGAGGACATTTTGGACACCGACAACAAATTTCCCCAATAAAATCCTTTCCAATTCTTTATCTCCTTTTTTTATTATTATTTTTCTTCGTGCCAATAAAAGCGGCCTGCAACCAAAAGTGTTTCCGACATCAAATCCGAAACCATGATTCGAAGATTTGTCACATAGTAGCGAATTTGTATTATTATTCTTTTTTTTTCCTTCCAGGAGTTCCGTCTGTTTTCTTCTTCTTTATTACATTCCTCAAATCAAAACTTTCGACTCGGACGCATGAAGTAACGTGTGGTCTTCATCTCGGTGCGTAAAATCGGGTGCGTAAAAACCAAAAAGAAAGCAAAAAAGTCGGAATTGTAGGATTTTCTTTTACTAAAAAAAAGTCCTGAAGACGATTAAAAAAAAGAAAGGAAAGAAAGTACAGAATGGCTTCATCACCATCCCCCACTTTTCAGATGGAGGAGGGAAAAAAAAGGAAAAGAACTGGCCTCCGAGAGTGTAACTCGATCCCCAGGCTGCTGGTTCTGCCCCCAGATTTTTCCCCAACAAAAAAGAAAGAAAAAGAAGTGTTATAGACTACAAAAAAAATAAATAAACAAATAAATCAGGTCAGATTGGATTTATGTACCTTCCTCATGCGCGCACAATTTTGGCACCAACTTTGTTCCTAAAAAGCCAAACTTCTTTTCCCATCCCCCTCTAAGTGTGTGTGTGTGTGTGTAGTCGACTTGAAACATTCAGTCCATCCTCCATGCAGGTCAGTGTGTGTGGATGTAAGTACTGGACTGCACCCACCTAAACAGCTGTGAAGTTCTTCTGCTTTCTATCTGCCATATCAAAAAAGCAGAACCATTTAAAAAATCTTCTATTTTTTATTGATTATATGAGAATTGGATGCTACAGCTGGATTTTGGAGTTAAAGCACTTCTGAATTGCCATTAAGCTCGCTATAATAATAATAATAATAATAATAATAATAATAGTTACTTTTATTTATATTGCACTGAAATTAATGCAAAAAATTGCTCAAGATATAAACATGATTTAAATGTGAATATCATATTAAAATCTTGGACAATTATGTTCAATAAGAAGAAGAAGTCAAGAAGCTTTTAATGTCATTTCAACCATATATAGCTGATGCAGTACATAGTGAGATGAAACAACGTTCCTCCAGAACCCAGGTGCTACATACAACAACATAAAACAACAGTCACAGAACCATAAAAAAAAACACAGGGCCAAGAACTAGTAGAAAGATCCTCGCCACATAAAGTGCATGTGTGCAACTGGTGCAAACAGTGCAAAAAGACAACACAAGACAGTGCAGGACAACACGGGACAGTGCAGGACAATATGGGACAGTGCAGGACAATACACAATACACAAAACACAAAATAGCTCCGCCAGTAAACAAAATAAAATAAGGTGCACAGTAACAGAAAAATGTAAAAAATATTGTGCAAATAAACATATAGCAGCAACAGAGATAAAGTGAACAGTGGCAAAAATATGTGGACAGAATATTATATAAATATAATTATAGTGCAATAATACAAAATCAGTAAAATAATAATAAAATCATGATTCGAGCCCTTAGATCAAATCCAATATCATGAACAATATCTTCCATAGATTAAATCTGAAATCATGATTTCAATGTTTGTCTAATGGATCAAATCCAAAATCCCTCGAATATCTGTCACATAGTAGTGAAGAACTCCATCTAGAAGTAGGATGAATCAGGTAGTAGCTCAGTATTAGCACTGGCTCAGTACTTTGATAATTACCAACAAAAAATTACTAAAATCTCAGTACTGCAATACAAACTCAACCTTAAGTCAAGATTTCTGCTTAGTTCTGTTCATTCAGGATTGTTCAAACTGTGCTGATTTTGTCAGTTCTGGACAAACGTTCAAATCGTCCCACTGTTTAAACACCTTTAGACTCATCGAGGTGTTCTGATGCTCCCAAAACATATCGAATGCAAATAAAACAGTTAGTAATAATAATATAGAAACATCTAAATAAATGTCATCATATCCCTCAGACTTAAAGCAGAGGGTTCACCTCAGGTTGTGGTTGGTCCACAGTGTTGTCTTTCCAGACTGGGAGTTCCTTAAAAGGCATTTTAAACATAGCTACTACTGAGTGAGAGAGCAGAGACCACACACACACACACACACACACACACACACACACACAGGACCTCCCTAGCGCTCCCTAGTTGTGAATACTTAGAGGACATCTCCATGGTTACAGTCATATCATCACTTAACATACATTATATGGACAAACGTGTGTGGACACCTGAGCATAAGATTAGTATGTGCTTCCAGTTCCACACAATTCCAAAACCTCCATTTGCCTCTGAAGATGTTCCAATCGATTTTGTGGAGTTTGTGCCACAAGAGTGTTCGTGAATTCAAGTACTAATGTAGGTGAGAAGGTGAGGAGAACTGGGGTGACGTCAGTGTTCACATTCTTCACGTTTAATAGCTCTATAGCAGGAGATCTTCCACTCCAACCCGTGTAAAGCATATCTTCATGAAGCTGGCTTTGTGCACAGGGGCATCGTCATGCTGGAACAGGTTTGGGTCTCCAAGTTCAAGTCTCCAACTTCATCCTATCAGTTTGGGGAAGAAGTACACATGGCTGGAAAGGTGAGGTGTCCCAGTTCTTTTGTCCATATAGTGTATTGTCTTCTGGGTTTTTTCCGATTTCCTCCAACCTCTCAAAAAACATTCCTGGTTCCTGGTATAAGCTTCAACCAACTCCATCATGACCCTGACCAGGATAACCAAGAGTTTTGAATAAACAAATGCTAAAGAACATTATAAATGCAGTAGCCATATTCACAATCTACAATTTGGGTACATTTATTCATTCAAACATCTTTTTTTTTTAGAATATTGGAAATCTTGTCTTATTTCTGTAAGCTTGTGCCCGTTATTGTAGTACGTGAAAGAGCTTATAAAAGGATATACTAACTCTGACAGGAAGGGGGCGCTGTTGCAAGAGCACACTGAACAGTGAGAACAAATATGCAAGCTGTACCATCTGTTCGTTTTACAATGCAATTCATTAAATTTACGTCCTTGAACAGGCTCTGGATGTATTTATGCATCTAAACACACGTCAAGACGAATAGATTGTATCAACTTCACCCTGAGAGGACAAAACTACAGTAATGTACTACAATAATTAACTATTTCACTAACATAACCAGTAAGTGGCAAACTTTCTTATTAGGTCTTGTATTGTCTAAATCTTAAACATGTAAATTTAATCCCTTTGCATAATTGAGAACGAGTGAACTCTTCTTCCTTTTTCAGCTGCTGCAGTCAGGAGTCTCCACAGCGGATCATCTGTCTCCATACCCCTCTGTCCTCTACGTCTGCCTCTTTCAATCCAACCACCTGCATGTCTTTGATCACCACATCCATAAACCTCCTCCTTGGTCTTCCTCTTTTCCTCCATCCTGGTGTCTCCATCCTCAGTATTCTTCTACTGATAATTAATAACTAGTGGACTAATTATAAAAAATATAAGGAGAGGTCTGGATCATCTCATGTCCTGACAGTAAATATGCATCTCGTATGTGATGCATTTCTATACAATTAATTCCAGAGATCCTACACACACACACACACACACACACACACACACTTGATTCCTATTCCTCATAAACGAACACAGGAAAGGAAAACCCTGTGTCATACAATGATGCAAAGTCTGAAGTCAGTTGTAAACAGAGTGAATTTCTTCGTGGCCAAACCAAACACGTCACGCCTGTGCAGACTCCGAGAAGATGAAACGTGTTTATCCTAGACCAGGCCTGTGTTATTCCTGGGGAACCCCCTGAGGAAAAAATGGCTTTGCCAAAGCAACTTGTGCCATCTCTTATTCACGAGGTACTCTTCACTATGACGTGTTTATTTACTATATTCAATACCATGCACTA